>NW_012192610.1:178575-182207 GCF_000956335.1 Plasmodium fragile | reverse complement strand
CTTTTTTTTTTTTTTTTTTTTTTTTTTTTTTTTTTTTTTTTTTGTGGCTGCCCCAGTGCCCTACATTGCCTGCGTAGCAAAAACACATTTGCCCTGCTCTCTCCGTTGAGTTTTGCTAGTTGGCGTGGTCAGATTAAGTTTCATTTTTGCGGGTCCCCCCCTCCCCATACACCCCCCCCCCTCGGTTTTAAACTCCCCTTTTAAATTTATGGGTAGATCATTCAAGGTTTTCCTGAGCAACTACGTGTACAGGTAATGGGGGTTGCCTTGGTGGGCGCGGCGCGTCTCCAATGCGCGATGTGTATTACTCTATTATTACGCCGCTTCCGTCTCCCCCCCGCAGCTGCTCCGAATGTGGGAATCACCTGTCAGACCCCACCGAGTTAGTGTCAACGTCCTTCCGCGGGAGGACAGGCCCCGCGTGGCTTTTCTCCAATGTTATAAATGTGTGCGAAGGACAGTACGAAGACAGAATGATGACCACGGGCCAGCATACCATCGTCGATATTTATTGTAACAACTGTAGAAACAATGTGGGGTGGAAATATGAGGACTCCTCGGAGGAATCGCAGAAGTATAAAAAGGGAAAATACATTTTGGAGAAGGCTCTGCTTTCCTTTTTGGTTATAGACCAGCACGGGAAGGAGCATGAGTTTGAGTTGAAGTCGTCTGACTGTGATTTTTGACGGCTGGTCGGCAGGTAGCCACGATTACGAATGTAGGACTCTGTCCCTCCCTTTTCCGTATTGGATGGAGAGGCATATATAGCTCTACACAGCACTGCACAACAACTCCGTTTTTTTCACTTTTTTTTTTTTTTTTTTTTTTTTTTTTTTCACTTTTGTCCGCTTTTTTTGTTGCTCCTTTTGCACATGTGATTGCTGATACGCGCTTGCACAAAAGTACGCGACCTGTACAAGTGCGTTTATTTTATTTATTTATTTATTTTTTTTTTTTGTTGAATAATTTTTTTTTTTTTTCCCTCCGCGTTTTAGCGACAATGATTTTAGGGACAACTTAGCGACCATTTTTTTTTTTTTTTTTTTTCATTTTTAATCATGTACAATGGAAAGGAGACAGGGAGATCGAGAGAGAGAGAAGACTGCTCGCCACATGTGGCTTCCAGGGGAAGGCGTGAAAAGGTGGAATTGGCATAAAAAAACGTATATATAACGTTATTTTTTTGGGGGGGGAGGTGCAATTTTGCGCGACACACTTTTCATTTTAAGTGGTCATATTTTTTGGGTGACTTTGTGTGGTATATGCTGCTTGGCGGCTATACCTCAGCAGGAGAAAGGAAAAATGTTATATGTTTCAAATAAAAGTTGGAGAGAAAAGGAACTGAGACAAAAAAAGCTTTTTAAACAAACAGGCGCGCAGCGGCCTGGAATGCATGCAATTGCCGATGGCGCACTTTTTTTTTGGGGGGGATCTTGTTCGTTGGGCCATCCAAGCGCGTGAAATTCTTCAACGTGGAGAAGAGATTGTGCTAACACAGCAGTCATGTCTTCTCTGCCCCGCGTTTGAGACGACGGTGTGCCCCGCGTTAGAGGACGACGTTGTGCTGCCCCTACAAGACGATGTTCTGGTCCCTGTCTGAGAGGTCAAAAAAATCGTCCTCGTAATTTTTCCTGCGCAAGTGGTGTGTGGTGGAGTGTTCCTTGGACCTGGTGCCCGCCGCGCGACCTCCGCCACTGTCATCCTTCAACTCATACTGGTTCTTATCACACTCGTCATCAATTTCAGAGTCGAAGAAATCTGGAGGCACGTAGGCAAACTGAACCCCCGGTGCATGTTCTATGTTCCTCAGATTTTCCGCAATTTTTATTTTTATACGATTCAAGTGTTCAGGAGAATTGTAATTAGGAATGCTAGATGGTTGCAGATGTAGCTGAAAATCAGGTGCATAATAATCGTAATAATCATTCAAGCTGATTTGGTCTGGCATTTCATGATGCTTGTTAAGGACAACTCCCGTTTCATATGCCCAGCACCGGGAGACATTTCTAATGGTATATCCTCCTCCACCTAAAACGAGAAGAGGCAAATTATATGACCGCACATGTTCTACACATCTTGCATGTCCCTTAATTGTTAAATTAAATCTTCCTAATCTGTCACCAGTAAGACTGTCTGCCCCGCATTGTAAAATAATGGCTCCTGGTTTATACGTTTGCACACACTTATCGATTACCACTTTGAACAGATCAACAAAGGCATCATCCGTTATACCATCGTTGAGGGGTACATTCACACTGTAGTATTTTCCATGGTGAACTCCAATATCTGTTATATCTCCTGTGCCAGGAAAGTAATCACCGAACTTATGAAACGAGACAGTCATCACTCTGTGAGTAACATAAAAAGCTTCTTCTACCCCATCCCCATGGTGCACATCTATGTCAATGTACATGACCCGTGCATGGTATTTTAACAATTCAAGGATCCCGAGGACTATATCATTTATGTAACAGAAGCCACTTGCTTCCGACATTTTTGCATGATGTAATCCGCCTGACCAATTTACACATATGTCTGCACAGTGGTGATTGAGTTTTGCTGCTCCATCTATTGACGCACCTGCACATGATTGTTGAAATTGAAAAAGGCCATCGAACACAGGACAGTCTGTGGCTTCCCCAACATTAAATCTCTTCAGCTGATATGTGAACTCACGATAATTTTCCATTGAAATGGAAGACAGAAAATCTACATACTCGTAGTCGTGGAAAAGGGTCAGTTCATTCACATCACTCTTGTGTGGTCTGTACACTTCCATGTATTTATACAAATTGTAGGACACGATTAGTGAGTGCGTCATGCGAATTCTTTGTGGCTTCATCGGGTGCCCTGCCCCGTAGTAGTAACTCCCTATGTCGGGGTCGTGGAAGTATGCCACCTTTTTACGATTCGACATGGTCACCAAAAGGGGGGCTTTAAAAAGAGGTTAAACAAAAAAAGAAATTCACGTAACGCGGGATTGAAAAAAAGAAGAAACAAAGTGCGTCCCTACATGGGGAAAGAGGTATCAACCCAGCCTTGTGCACTGTGGCCCCCTCTCACACGCTTATGTTATAAAAATTATATGATGTAGCCATCCGACGTGAACCCATATGTTTATCGCAGACCGGCACTCAACATGTCTTTTTTCCCCTTCTCAATCAAAACTTTAGTGGAAAATCTCTTCACGTAAATTAAATCCCACGGGGTAGCAAGTAGCGTGATGAGAGTGAGAAAAAAAAAAAAACTCCTATCTCCTCATACGTCAACTTGGCTGTACAGAAAAGTAAGTCTTGTCCCCCTGGTATGATTTTCTTACCGATGGATGCAACGACACATACGTGGTGGTGAAGCAGGGGCATGCAAAAATATACATTCATAACGTTGTGTAAGCGGGTTCCCTCCCATTACTCCACTTTTGTTCCCACGCTTGGTATGCAACCAATTATAAAGTAGTATGCTCTCTTGAAAAAATCACAAAAAAGAAAAACAACGAAATTTCATTGTTTAATAAAAATGGGAGAAAAAAAAAAAAAGAAGTCTTCGTAATGATAAGCTGATAAAAAAAAGAGATGAAACAAGTGGGGAAAAAAGAAAATATTCAATTTGTTTTTTTTTTTTTTTTTTTTTTT
>NW_012192610.1:171490-175335 GCF_000956335.1 Plasmodium fragile | reverse complement strand
AAAAACCCGAAATGGTGAAAAAGGGAAAAAAAAAAAAAAAAAATTCGATTGTGAATATGCGATTGATTCTTCTTCCTATTTTTTTTTCTGTTTCCGCTTTCGCTTCGTTTTGTTACTGTATTGTATATTTTCCCTTTATTTCGCTGTTTCGCCTTTGCCCCCTTTTTTTTTTTTTTTTTTTTTTTTTTTGCCCTCGGTGTGGCGACCCGCAGAGGGACTTATTGCAGCGCCACCGCCAGTGGCAAAACAGATGTGCTATAAAAAGGGGAAAACCCACGTAACAGAAAAAAAAAAAAAAAAAAAAAAAAAAAAAAGGGGTGACACAAGGGCGTGGTTTTAACTTGAACTATTTGACATTCCTATGTGCCAGTGTCACAAAAGACCAGAGGATAATAATAAAAAAGAGGGGCAATGTCAACTCCTCATTTTTCCTTTTATAAATATATACATATATAGTCCGCATAATAATGTGAGTTGAAGTTTTTTTTTTGGGGGGCAGGGGGGTAGTAGGGAAGAGCTTTCCACACGGGGGTGTACGTACATTTTTGCGTAAGGAAGAATTTGCCCTTTCGCATGCACATATGATTAGATGGTGATCACGGCAAAATATTTTTTAAAAACACACAACAGTGAAAAGCAGCATCCTTTGTGCATGGCGTGGTTCCCTTTGCCATGCTGTCCATCGGGACAGATTAAAAGGGTACATACTTTTTTTTCCATTTTAAGTTGAGAAAAATTGAAATGTGAATTATTCGAAGCTACCAACTTGAGTGTGACGAAAAAAACTTCATGTCATTGCAAGTGTTCCTGCTCAGGAAGCGGGGAAAAAAAAAAAAAAAAAAAAAATGCCCACGTGTTTTGGAGCTAAATTGAAATTTGTGCACCCCCTTGAGATCGTATTCCCGTGGTATAGGGGTTTTCATTGAAGGTCCACAACAACATATTTATGTGTATGTGGTGAGGTACCAACTGAAAAAGTTGCGCCCCGTTATCAACTGGGTGTACGCGCTTTTGTCTCCTGCCCGCCTACAACGCCCGAGGTGCAAACCACGGCTGAGAGAGAGACGTGTACACTAAGCGCAGTCACACTATACTCCTTCTATACGTGTGGGAAATCTCACTCCAGAGAGAAAGCGGGCACGGGGGCATCCATTTTTTAACGCCACGCCGATTATGCTAAATGTGTTTCTGTGGTAAATCTTGCGTAACGCTTCCAGAGGTGTGGAGAGGCATGCGCAAAAGAAGGGTGTGACTTCCGCACCTGGTGGGATTGTGTAGCTGTGAGGTGATTTTAGAAGGGGCGACAAAACGGAACAGCAGCAATTACACAATAGGGTGGAGAACACTTTTTTTTTTTTTTTTTTTTTTTTTCTTCTTCTTTTTTACCTTTTCGTACATGTGGATCTATTTGTATGCGTGTAAAGGGGGAAAGGGCGCAGTTCCGAAATGATTTTTTTTTTTTTTTTTTTTTTTAAATTTCTCCATTTTGTTTCCCTTAGCCCAATTAGTAAAAATAATTTCCCGCTTTCTTCACTTGACTGTCCTTTCTTCACATTGTAGTCCCCGCGGGAGGGCCTACTTTAAAAGAAGAGGCACCCCCCCCCCCCTTCCGCAGTTAGCCAATTTCACACCCTTATCATTTTGAACAACCCCAACCACGGCGAGCAACTCGTACGGTCAGTAACCCCCACGGCCAGTAACTCGCACGGCGCTGTCGAGGCACATTTTTACGGGGAACCCCACGCCGAGCAGTCAGGTGTGACTCAGTGCAAGACTCCCATGAATATAATGTGAGCATAAAGGGGAAGAAGTTACTCCCTAAGTGGATCCAAAGGGTGAACAAGACACAGTGTGGCCCTACCCCCCCGCTTAATGATTTGCAAGTGTTACTTATCGTAAGGAAAAAAAAAAAAAAAAAAAAAAAAAAAAAAAAAAATGGCATCCTCGGAACGTTGTAGTAGTGCCAATGTGTTGGACACCCGCGAGACGTACCTCGCAAGCTCCAGAGAAAACGACGCACTGCGGGAAAGAATGCTAACTTGGGATAACGAAAAACAGCAAGAGCAACAAAACAAAACGTCGTTGGAAAACAAAAAAAATATGAGCATAATTCATATTCACAAATTTATTAACAAGTTAAAAAATGCAACTGCAGCCAACCTAGAACAAAGCTACCTCCAGACATTGCTCGAGGATATTAAGCACTTGAATATCTCCAAGTATCTGAGCGAGATATTTAATTCTTTGTTGAATTTAATTAATCATGTGAACAAGTACACTGATCTATTCGTTTTTATTAACTTCATACGATATGTGCACGACAATTACGAGCACGTGAGTGAACACATTGAAAGGACTGTGTTTGCAACATTTTTTCGGCTGGACGAGGAAGACAAAAATTATTTCTTTCTCGTCTTTTACGAATTGTATAATAATGTTAGTGAGTCTAGCTTCTGTTCCAACTACACATTTTGTCCGTTGACCAGTGAGAGTGGGGCCACCAGCTCGGTGAACAACTCTAGTACCGACTCGGGAGATAATACAGGGGTGGTGAGTGGTACTATGGCTGCAAGTGAAAAGTCCATTTCAAATGGAGATGGGAAGACGTGTGATAGGCTGGTGCAACAACTGAAAGAGTTGCGGAATTTTCAAAAGGCGAAAGCCATGGCGATGAAAAACCTGCACACGCACATGTGCAAGGAGGGGACACAAACGGACTCATTTGTTCTCGAGCACGACCTATTCGCGAATGAAGGAAAGGAGACAAAGGGATGGAAGAGTAACCAAGCAGACCAAAAGGCATACATAAAGGAAATGTTGAACGACCCAAATCTCTTAAAAAAAATAATAAAAAAGAATAAAAAAAGGAAAATACTTTTGTGCTTGTACTTGGAATTGGTGCTACACGGCATTTGCAAGAATAGGGACCTCCTAACGTATATGTTTATGAACATATCATTTTTCTTCACTTTAATTTTGGACTCACAAGTGGGTGATAAAGACAGGATTGGCTTGGCTTCATCGCCGCAAGAAAAGCGCGACGTGAATCCTTACGCCACAAGATCAGATGTGCTGCGCTCTGTGAAGAAGCACCTGGCCGTCAGTACGGTGGTGACGTACGACTACGTCTTTGCAAATGCGGGCACGCTCTTCGTTGGGGGCGGTACCGGCAACACTGCTGCAGAAAGCGATAACGGTGGTGGCGGCGTCATCGCTAATGCTCCTTCCGAAGGTAACGTCGCCAACGCAGCAAATGGGGCGAACGACGCTAACGCGGAAAACGCCGCTTCGCTCTCCACGCTCCGACTAGGCGAGGTGAAGAACCACGTGGCGAATTTCCTTCACGTGTTCTACCACAGCAGCATGGTGAACCTGCTGGTGTACCTCTACGGAGAGCACCTCATCAACGAGTACAGCATGGGTATGAAGAAGAGTCCTTGCCAGACGGAGGACTGTGACTTTTTTAGTGTGTACGACAAGTGCGAGAAATTGTGTTGCTACTTAGGGTTGGAGGTGCCCAGCTTGGACGCGATACAAATTGTGTGCATTGAAATGCTGGGCATGAAGGACGCCAGCGTGAAGCACATAAAGCTATTTGACAAAATGAAAAATAATAGCAGGAAGGATAAGGACGGGCCAGGTGATGAGTCGATTTGCCTTTGGGCCAATGAACAGGAGAAGGCCTTTTACACGAAATTCCCCGATTACTCCAACATCAACATTGCCCTGAATGAAGACGAGGAGGACACCAGCATTGCGAGTGTGAGTTGTGCTTCTAACACGGTGAACGCCGCTAATACGGTGAACGCTGCTAACACGGTGAACGCCGCTAATACGGTGAACGC
>NW_012192610.1:168513-171390 GCF_000956335.1 Plasmodium fragile | reverse complement strand
ACGGTGAACGCCGCTAATACGGTGAACGCCGCTAATACGGTCAACGCTGCTAACACGGTGAACGCCGCGAACACCGCTAACTCGACTGGCGTGGAGGCGGCCACGCGGAAGGACCCCAAGAAGGGGTTCCCGAAGTACCTGGAGAAGCTGCTACACATGAACAGCGAGAAGGAGCTGGAGGACCACGTGATGACCTTCCTGTTGAACTACAACACGAAGAGGAAGCGAAAGCTCGTGGCAAGCAGCATCACACACATCAACCAAGTGGTACTGAACTTGATCCCCTTCTATTGCCGGTACGTAGCTATTATAAACGTGTACAGGAAGGACATGGCAGTGACCATAATTGAGGAGGTAAAGAGAATAACAGAAAAATTAATTAAAGAAAAACTTCCTTGCCAAAATAAAAAGACCAAGTGCATAAAATATATTTGTGAGCTAGCCAAATTTAAGCTCCTAGACATAACGTACATTTTAGACGTCCTACATTTGCTGAATGAAAATTTTACATCTGATCATGCGGAGCTGTCCCTATACATTTTGGAGAATTGTTCTCTCCTGCTAATTAACAACTCAAAGACACACATACGCTTTATAAATCTGTTACAAAAGATAAAAAAAATGAAAAGTTCGAAGAATTTCTCCACATCATTTGATCTACTGTTCGAAGAATGTTGCATCAAAATAGAGCAAGAATTTGATCCACAAAAAAAAAATTTTAAAAAAAATAAAGCCAAATCCAAATATTCAGAAGAAAATTTAAAAAAAAAAAATTTTTTAAAAAAACTCCTCTTTTATGACATTGAAAAAAATTCTCTTGAAGAGATAAGCATGCACATGAGGAAGTTCAATTGGGATGATCAGTTTTTTACCTGTTTGTTCAGGAAATATATTTTTAAATTTTTAATTTATATGAGCATTTACCAAATTAGTAACTTGGCTTCTCTGTTATTTTATATAGCCATGCACAGACCTTACTTCGTCACACAAATTATTGATGAGCTGTATGAGCGCATCGTACACATAGTGGAGAGGAATGATTTTAAAAAGTTTACTTTACTCATTCAGTATGCGCATTTATTTTCAGAGCTTTTTATTTATAAAATACTTAGTTCGAGCAGTGTACTCGACATGCTATATTTTTTAGTTTCGCTCTCTGAGGCGGACATGGCAAACTTCCACCACGTGTCTAACATCCATCGGCTTTTTCACGAAAATCGGCTGACCGCTCTTGGGGGACGAAAAAACCCTGTGGAGAGCAAACCGGGAAATGGCCCTTTTGAGGAAGGCGAACATTTCTCCTTCGAGGAGTACGAAAATCCTTTTCACAAATTTCTTTTCATCAATAGACGCAGCCCAGTGTTCCGCAACCTGCTGCAGGACCCAGACTGTAGCAGCTTCATTAACATTAAAATGGTTTGTATAATCCTTGAACGATGTGGAAGGTATTTTCAGAATGCCCCCCTATTGAAATTCAAATTAACAAAATTCCTTTTAATTTTTATTAGATTTTTACGTGTGCAGGAACCCCTCCCTGTGTATATTACCGACTTAACAAATAACATCATTGATGTGCTGTGCAAGGACATGCGCGTGTTGAAGACGGTTCAACTGGTCGACAAGTACCTGTTCAGACTGCTAAGGTGTGAGTATAGAGTATACCTGAGCGTTACCGGAAGAGGTGCAGGTGTTGCCGAGGGGGAAGTTGCTACGCGGGACAACTCCTCCCGTTTTGTCACCGAACAACAATTAACCTTTCGACTCGACGCAGAAGATGCTGCTGCAATGCAACAAAACGACGTAGGCCGTGAGAAGATGAGGGGGGGATACGCCCATGGGGGTAGAAGTGGGTGGCAAGCCAAATCGGGTGAGTACACGTACGGAGGTACCTACCGAGATCGCTACGGAGCACCCTACCAAGATTACCATCGAGATGGTCTCAGAGGCACGCAAGTGCGGGGCATTACAGCAGACGCAGAGGACCGTGTGTGCAAGGAGAAGGACCTGCACAACAGCCACCGCAAAGAGCAGGACGCCATTGCCAATGAAGATATTGATGAAGAAATTAACGCTATAATTAAATCATCCATTGTGGAAAATAGGTCTTGTCACAGCAGGAGGGATGCCCCGCGGAACATTAAGAACGCCACGCTCTACGACAAGCTGCTTGGCAGAGCGGGCAAACCGATTGGTGTGAAGTGTGCCAAATGAAGGATGCTAGCCAGGTGGAGGCGCAAGAAGGGGATAAACGGAACCAGAGGTATATGCAAGCAGCACACCCATTGTTACAGCCCGAGAAAATTTTTCCCGTCCCACACCCTTTCATGATATGTCTGCGAACGGGCAGGACGCATATATATATGTATATATATATAAGCCCGTTTTTCCCTTTTCACAAAACTGAACCTGGCAAAAAAAAAGGGGTATGTCTTGCCCCGCAATTAGTTTACCTCTCATGTGTGCAGAGGTGTTATTCTACTTTTATTTTATTTTATTTTATTTTTTTTTTTTTTGTTCCAACTTGTACATTGTACATTCAATTCACATACCACTTTGTGGAGAACCATAAAACTACTCCGCATTTTGAAAAAAGGAAAATGAAACTACAATACGGTTATCGCTCCGATGAGACAGGTATAGCATATCCTTTCCCCCCAACAATGGTGCCCCTTGCAGCCGATGTGCATGGTGAAAAGGATATGAATGAAGAGGAGACAAAAAAAAGATACAATTGCTGCAATAATGCGATCTGAAAATGTATGCAACGCCACGCTCGCGCGCAGTTGATTATGCTTTGGTATGTTTTCTTAATTGGCTGCGACATGGGTGGAAATTAAAGGAACGGTGGGGTGTGGAAGGCCGTATTACTTTCACCCA
>NW_012192610.1:164343-167010 GCF_000956335.1 Plasmodium fragile | reverse complement strand
AAAAAAAAAAAAAAGAGCCAAAAAAATGGTACCTACATAAAACAGGAAATTGTACACTCCGTGTAAAAGAAGCATTGTGGGTATTATTATTCTTGCCGCACCCGCGAAGGGGCGTTAAAAAAAAAAAAAGTAGCCCCTATATATAAACATGCGGAATTTATTTTTATTCTACGATTATGCATGCTATATATGTAGGTAACCCCGCGCACAGCATATGGAGCATAAGTTTCACCCCGTTTCAACATTGGCGGGTTTGCTTAATTCTCTTCACTGATCAAATTAAAAAAAATATATTAACAAATAAATAAAATAAAAACTATATGTTCTCTCCGTCCCAATTTATTTATATTATTATTTTTTTTTTCTCCCATTTGTCATTTTTGTCGAGTTTGAAAATTGCGCGAATTATTACCCCGACACTTTTTGTTGCATATGTGAATTTACCGATTTGCTCTCTTTTGCTTATTTGCCCCAATTCAACCTGAACCCAGAAACCCCTTCCACTTAACTCTCCCCCTTTTTTGTTCTTGCGACGAACCTTTTACCCCTTTCCGCTAGGACTCCTACACTGTTCCTATACAGGTTTGTCACTCCATACCACAAAAAACAGTACGCACGTGAATGCAAAAAAAAAAAAAAACAAAAAAAAAACAAATAAATGTTACATGTTACCTGTTACATGAAAAAAGAGAGAACATATATAGATGAAGCATACTAATAATAAAAATGCGTAGTGGTATTCGCGGCGTGGCACATGCTTGAAACCCGACCTGCAGTTGCCCCGTGTTGTAAACCTGTACCAAGTATCATGTTACCTCCGCGCGCATTTGTGCTATTACGTTAATTATTTTATTTTGTATATTCCAGTTTTATTGCGTTTACATATTTTTTTTATGTAAATGTTTTTTTTTATTTTATTTATTTTTTTTTTTTGCCACGTTGTATTTTTTAATCAACCCCCCTCGCCCCCTACTGTACCGCGTCATTTTCTACAAAAACAGAGATTTTTCATTTTTTTGTTTAAAATATGTTACAAAGTTGACATATTTTTTTTTTTTTTTTTTTTAAACCAAATTTAACAAAAAATCCCCTACAAATTCGAGAGTTCACCAATTTTTTATTTTAGTCAATTTTTAGTTCTGTTCAGTTTTAATTTTAATTTTGCTTAACATTTATTTACTTTTAATTTTTACCTAGTTTTTATTTAGTTGTAATAATTTACATTATAAATAAAAAAAAAAGAGTTTTTGCATTTGCCCTTGTTTCTCTAAAATATAAATATAAAATACGAATACGAATTATTTTGTTAAACATTTTTTTTCTCCTTTTCTCTAGGCAGGCTTTTTCACAATTCCTATTTTAAAAAAAAAAAGGAAAAACCAATTTTTTAATATTTTTACAACTTCGTCAAAATGATTGCCAAAGTGTTTCTCTTTTTCATGTTCTTGTTGTTCTCCTCTGCTAGGGCATCGGACGCCCCCAAGAATAATGTAAGGCAAAAAAACACAAAATAAATATAAAAAAAGGAAAACAGAAAAATGAGGATGTTCGGGGTTTGCGCCTTTGTAAAAAAAAAAAAAAAAACGGGGGTTTCAATTATCTGTACGGGGGGATACTTTTTTCCTCTACATATTTTGAAGTACCCTTCGTTGTACCATCAGCCTCAGCCTGTTGGAAAAAAAACTAGTTGAACAAATGGCGCATATACTGCGTAACCGCGTAACTGCGCAACTGCGCTACTGCGCGCTTACCCATTCTGTATTTTTTTTTTTTTTTTTACTAAATATATTTTTTTTTTTTTTGCCCTTTTGCCCCCGTAGGATGGACTCGTGCACGTCATCACGAAGAACATCGACCTGAAACAACTGCAGGGAACCTTTTACGAAATTTCAACCAATGCCTCGGACAAAATATTCCCAGGACTATTATGCAGATGTACCAAGTATGAATTTTCAGGCCTCAAGAGAGATGGCAACTTAGGATACATATTGGTAAACTTCTCCTGTGACAGAAACTACCTCTTCGGTGAACAAAAGTCTGAAATGACCTTCAAATTAATTTTGAACAAGCCAATTGATGAGAACACCACCACCGTTGACGAATTCAACGCTAGCATCTACTTAGTTGAAGGAAACCAACAAGTCCTCCTCAACAATGACGTAAACATTGTGTACGCTGAAGCCAATGAGCAGAATGAGTACGAACACATTATCATCGCAGGAAAGAAATCTACTGAGCCCATGATCATCATCTCTAAATACAGAACCGTCCTCCTAGAAACCTATAACAAATTGTTGAACTCCCTCTTCTTGGCTGGATATGAGCCATCCCTCCTCAGCTGGCCATTCATCATCCAGACCGACCAGACCTTCTGTGACTAAGCAGTTTAATTGTGCGCGAATAACAACAAAAAAATGAAATGACTTCGAGAAAGCAGCACAAAATGGAGGCGCAAAAAGGGAAACATTTGGGGGCCATACTTTTGTGGTCGTCCCCACACGAACGGTACCGTGTACTGAACATGTTAAAGTGAATGTGCGCCTGTTCTTCTCTTTGTACGTCTTGGCTACGGACCGAAAATACATCCCTGTGCATGTATGTCTTCACGTTTCTTAGTGGCATTATAATAGGAAGTTTTTAAAGGAGACTTTTTTTTTTTTTTTTTTT
>NW_012192610.1:158265-164243 GCF_000956335.1 Plasmodium fragile | reverse complement strand
TTTTTTTTTTTTTTTTTTTTTAAAAAAAAAAAAAAAAAAAAAAAAAAAAAAAAAAAAAAAAAGGGAAATTTTTAGTATGTTCTTTTTTTTTTACCGAGTATTTTTTGCAGCAACCTTTTTAAGTTTTTGTTTTTGATTATTTTTTTTTTCCTTCATTTTTTTCTTCATTTTTTCGCCTCACCCATCCGCCGCCCCCTTTACATATTATTTTCATCATTAAATGCACCGCCCAATTTCTCCATCCTGATTTTTTTTTTTTTTTTCTTTTTTGAAACGTTTTGATTTACGATGTGTAGACTTGACCTTTTTTATAGCGATGAGCACAAATAAGTTTTAAGTTCCCTTTTTAAGAAACTTTTTATTCTTACCCCCATCAAGGGGAAAAAAAAAAAAAAAAAAAAAAAAAAAACATGCTAAGGAAAATGCAAGTATCTTTTTTTTGTCTACCTCCCATTGCCACTTGTGGAGAGGACAAAAGAGCAGACCACAGGAGCCGCCAGCATAAAGTGTTGTATACCTGCCGCCGTTTTTCTCCAATACCGGGGTGTGGGTTCATATTGTCCCCATTTGTTTTCTTTTTATTTAATGCCATAACCATTATGGCCTCCTGCAGGGTGGAGGAAGAAAAAGATTGCAGTGGTGTCTCCCACACCCTACTGCTGCTGCACTTGCACATAGGACGATCATAACCAAGATCACCTGCATGTGCGTGAAAAAAAAAAAAAAAAAAAGAGATTAGTGAGTCTCTGTTCTACTGTCACTTGGCTCTCTACCGGCACACTTGTGCAATTGTTCGCTTGCACGTTTCAAAGTGGAACACTAGGTGAGCCTCTCGTCGCTTGCGACCCGGTCAATTTGTGCCAATGCAGCCCTATGTGTACCGTTTGATCAAATTTACAAACGAGTGCATGTGCCAATATGGTAATGTGAAGAGGGAGCGGCTCCTTATAGTGCACTCATGGGGTGACTTTTCCCCATGGCGCAAATTCACAGCCTGATGTGAGGTGGTGAAAAAAAAATGGTGCAGTCCTTCACCCCCACTTTAAAAGGGTTAGCGAATCCACAATGTTGGAGGTGTATGTTGTGTAAAAAATGAGCACAGGCGTAAACGGTGTCCTTGTCATACGTGTAAACCTGCCGTCGCTTCGCTTCGCTGCGCTGTGCGTTTTTTTTTTTTTTTTTTTTTTTTTTTTAAATGCACAGGGCGCCAACAGGAAGGAGCGATATTTCCGCAGCAAAATTTGTACAGTCCTACTTGGGAAAAAATCCTGAGGGGACAGTTGACGCTGCTCTTCTACCCCTTTACGAACGTATACGTGGAGCAGACCGTTTGGCGAAAGGCGACGTAGGGCCATATTTTTAATCCCGCCTTCTTCACATCAAACGTGTTTGTGTCAACAGGGAAGAGAAGGAAAGGGGAAGGGAAGAAACAAAAAAAAAAAAAAAAAACGGACGCATTTCCCCCGCTTGATTCTCTTCACACGTTTATTTGGTAGTGATGTTTTGTTTGTAGGAGAGACACCATGCAGAGAATTCGAAGGGAGGACTACCTCAAGAAGTGTAAAAACCGGGACGACTTCGTTTACGCCCACGTGCAGGACATACTAGCCCACCAGCCCTTCGACCAAATTGTTAGTTCACAAGCGTGTCGCACCTCGCAGCGTAGCAATGACGCGACTATCTTTTAACTGCGTCTGCGTGTTCACAGCTGAGGGGGAGGGGAGCCTCTAACCGGGCGTGCGCCTGTTTGTGGCACATCTTTACGTGTGAGAAGTTCACTCCTGATATCCACACTGTGCCATCCCCCCCGTTGTCCACGTGTCATATGCACACTGTTAACCAATCTGTTACGACCGATTTGCCCCATTTGGCTACACGCTGTTAACCCTTTTTTTTTTTTTTTTTTTTTTTTTCCTCCCAAAGTTAGAATATCACAATGGGGATGTTTACATTGGCACGACCAGAAATAAGAAGCGACACGGCTACGGGTTCTACATCTACAAGGAGATTCGGAGTGTCTACCAGGGGTGAGTTCTCGGTGCAGCCTCTTCTGTGCAGCGTGCTCTGTGCGATTTGTTGCGGGCGCGGGGTCCCCGTGACCTATCTACTCCCACACCGGTAGTCACCAAGTGCATCATCTTCACCTCCCTTCCAATGCAGCGAATGGATCGACAACGCGAAGAGCGGATACGGGACGTTGTATAACCCTCAGGGAGTTGTCTACTCTGGTGAGTGCGCCAACGGTTTCCATTTTGTAGCGTCGCCATTTGGGGGTGGCTTTGCCATTTTTCGAGCAGCTGGTGTTTGCCCCTCCCGCTTAGTGTGACAACAAAATAATTTTTTATAACAAAATGAAAAATAAAAAAAAAAACGAAACTTCAAAACCTCTGCAGGCGAATGGCTGAACAATATTTCCCACGGCTTTGGATGCACATACAAAAATGAGCAGCTCTTCCTTGGGACGTACAAATTTGGGCTCATAAATGGAGTAGGAATATTAAAAAAAAAAAGCAGTTACAACTTTTGTCTTTTCAAATCAAACAGGAAAAAATGCAAAATTAAAATTACCAAACATATGGACATATATTTTCATTATTATAAAAAGGACAAACTTTTTTTGAAGGAAAATTTAAGTGCCTTTTTTCCCGTGTACACGGAACACAGTTCCATTTCACGTTTTGTGCGCAAGCAAATATTCGACCACCTCTTTGGCGTAGACATATCGTTTGTGCAATTTTTTACAAAAGGGCGGGGAAAGGACAGCCCCATTGGAGGCCTCTTAAGCTACGTAAATTACGAGTCGAGGATAAATTTCCTCAAGGGGCTAATTAGCAAAGGGGCGAAAGAAGGAGTAGGGGACAATGTACAACCAGACTGTAGTGTGGGCAGCACGAATGACTCAATTGGTAATTCCCCCCCCAAGGGGGAGACTAACGAGCACAGGGATTGTAATTTTTTTCCATTTCACGAGGGTGTCGATCTACGGGGGGATGTTTCCTCGAGGGAGGCAGCAAAAGGTTCAACCAAGCATCGCACCACTAATGAGGGAACACGCTCTCCCTTCGCAGACGCATCGGTGAGGGATACACACTATATGTATAACTCAAATGATTTTCCCAAGTGCACTCCGCCCCTTAAATTGACGCACCTACTTCTTTACAATTCTGATCCGGAGAGTGAAAGCGATTTCTGCCCGGACGTGACTCCATCCAGTGCCTCCTCCCCCGAACGGCACTTTAAAGTGAAGAAAAAAATAAGGACACCGATTCGCTCAGCTGTGCATTCAAACATCGGTGCGAGGGAAAAGAGGATAACAACACACAAGAGACAGGAGGAGAAAGGAAGGAGATTAAAATTGTATAAGCTACTTGTGGGTGGTGCATGTTCTAGGGTTCAGGGTTGTGGCGGGGCCCACGGGGAAAGTAGCTTCTCGAATGGGCCCAGTGCATCGACTGCAGAGTGTAGGGGTGGTGCCCAGTGGGAAAGCGGAGAGTCCACACAATGTGTGTCAAGCAAGGAGGCACTTGATAGGAGCACGCTGTGTGGAAAAGCCATTGCGGGGCCGAGAAAGGGAATGGCACGGATGAAGAGGCAGAGGGCGAAAGGGTCGTCAATGACCCACACGCCGCTAAAACAGCGAACACCGCTAACAAGGTCAACACGGCCAATGCTTCAACGCCTGCTGGGCTACTTAAAATATAAAAACGAGAAGAACAAAATCGAGTGCATTTACCAATGGAGGAGTTACCACATATTTGTTTTTCTTCACTTGTTCGGCCTGCACAATTACATAGCGGCTTTCAAGTCGAATCAGGTGAATGGATTTCATTTCTTCACCTTAAATAGGAAAATGCTTAAGATGCTGGGGGTGGAAAAAAATGAGCACATATACTTCCTGCTCAATTTTGTAAACGCATTTAGCAGTCTACATAATACGTACCTGCAAATGCTCGTCAGCTGGGGGAACATAAGAGGAGACCCATTGGTAACCTTCAGCTCCATCCCCAAATCGGAGTTGGTTGTGCTTAGGCGCTTGGGCAGACATGGGACTGGCAAGGTATCGTACCTGTGTTACTATGCAAACGCCCCCATGAGGTTGAAAATGTTTTCAACGAAGGAGAGGTCACAGGGTGAGGCGACCAGAGGGGCGTCAGGTGACGAGTTGGATGGTGTAGAATGTGACTCGAGCCCAGTTGGGGGTGACGTAGCAGACGGTGACTCGAGCCCAGTTGAGCATGACGAAGAGGCCCACGCCCGCATAGATAATACACTCCTAACCGAGGTGCAAAAGTTTCTGTTCGATGAGCAGAAGCTTAACAACTTAGGGGAAAGCATCCTAGACGGTTGGGCCAGCATAAAAAGTAACTTGGTCAACCTGGAGTCTCACAAAATTTTTAAGGGGTTGAAAGGAGGGGATCTTCATCGCAGGATCCAAGTGGAAGGAAAGAAACAAAACAAGAAAAGTGAAAAGGAGGAGGACACACAGGACAAACCAGCAACTGTGATGGAGAGGATCCAACGAAGAACAGAATTCATGAGGGAGCATTTCGTCCTCTCTAATTTGAGACACCCCAATGTGATCACATACATAGGGAATGTTATAAGTAGGAAGAAGGAAAAGTTCGGTTTGGTTTTTGAATTCCTTAGCGGCATGTGCCTCCACGATGCAATATACAATATTGTACATACCCCTCAGCAGGGGAAAGGACAAACGTGCGGAGGGGATGGAGGACGAGGAAGAGGAAGGGGTGAGGTGGGCAGGAAGGAACTAACAAATGAGAATATTATTAAGCTTTTTTACGAAATCGCATCAGCGCTATTTTACCTACATAGTAAACGGGTCGTTCATGGAAGTATAAACAGCCAAAATATATTCGTGTCGGAAGATGGGGGAGGCATCAAGCTGTGTAACTTTGAAAAGGCTTCAATAGAATGTTACTACGATTATAAGGTGAATGCACGAGCGGGGAGTCACCTTGGCGAATGGAGCGAGGGGTCGTACGGGTCGCACGGCTGGCCAGACGCGGAGACAGGTGGAACAGAAAAGCACCACGTGGACGGGGTCACTATCACAAATGCAAGAACCAAACGCATCATCCGGCATACGCCCCTGGAGGGAGAAAAAATGAATTTGCCTTTACCATACATAACTTGCATGAATGAAATAAAAAATATTAACACCATGATGACCTCTCCTCTGTTACTCTTCCAAGCTAAAAAATTCGAAAAGCGAAATGTCCGTTGTGATGATCCCTATGCCGCACCAGAAGTGCTAAGAGAAGAAGAGTACACAGACAAGTGTGACATCTACGCATTTGGAGTTGTGATGTATGAAGTTCTGTTTGGTGGTTTGCCATTCAGGAGTAACTACGTGCCATACTTCTTTTGGTTGTCCACTTGCTTTCACCAGAAATACATTTACATCGATGTGAATAAATTGCATGAGAAGTTTTCTAATAGGAAGCTCTTCCACTTGGTAGTAAGTAACGTCCTGTTGGTCATGCGCCAGTGCCTTAACCCGGAACCCACTTGTAGACCCGATTCAGCATACCTGTGCAGGTATTTCGGGCGTTTGGTCGACCGGCTCCCGTTATCCTAGGCCTACCGTAGGGGCACATATTAACAAGTGGGATGTGTTGACAGGTAATGTTCAAATAAATGTATTGTAGAGGCCTAGCACACACACACAAACCCGCTGTGGCTTCCCTCACAAGTGTGTGTAGTGGGGAGATTTTGCTTTTGCCTACCCCTCCCGTTTGGCGTAAGAACGCATCAAACTTTTTTTTTTTTTTTTTTTAAACTCAAACGAATGACATTTTGTTCAATCCTGTGTGTGTCAAATGCGTACACAACACACGGTGGTTGCTTTTTCCGAGTTGGTTAAATGGGCATAAAAAAAGGGCGTAAAAAGGGTCATATAATTGATAACACACGAAGTGAACATGTCCCAATGTGCAGACAATAAAAAAAAAAAAAAA
>NW_012192610.1:145580-156660 GCF_000956335.1 Plasmodium fragile | reverse complement strand
AAAAAAAAAAAAAAAAAAAAAAAAGAGCCCACAAGGGGTCCCGTCTTCTCTCACCCTGTGACCGGTCCGTTCTTCTCTGTCGCTTAACATAAACGCCCTACGCACCAATGCGCACGAGCCGCTAGGCCCGCTTGAGCAGCAGGTACTCGTCCGGCTGGTTAAGCAGCTGAACGATTTCAGATGCCGTGGGGCGTAAATTCGGGTCATAGTTTAAACACAGCCGAATGATATCAGCGAAGGGAGAGTTTTCAATCTTAGAATGAATACAAGGAGGCAACTTCTTCGTAAACACATCCACGAGCTTTTCATATATCTGGTCTGACTCATCGAATGTAATAATATAATGTTGAAAGGGGGAAGGCAGATTCATCATTTCTTGAAATACGCATCCCATGGACCAAATATCCCACTTGTAAGACAATTTCGTATGTTCTAAAAAGTTATAATCGCTACTCTGCTTCAAAGGGTGACACGTTAATAATTCAGGAGGAGCATAAATCCATGTGGCACCTGAAACATTGGTTACTATTCCATCTTCACATTCTTCTGAGTCACCAAAATCGCACAGGTGTATGTTCCAGTCATCATCAACGATTAAATTTTCAGGTTTGATATCCCTATGTATAATTACGTCCTTTTTGTTCTTTATGGGTGTGTGTAAAAAGTTGATTACATTGGCTAGCTGCCTACACATTTTCAAAGACACATCTATGCTCATCACTTTGTCGTCCTTCTTCATATTATTTTTTATCGTGTGCAGATCTAATCCGTTAACTAACTTGGTTACTAGCCAAATGTCAAAATAGCTGTGTATGATTCCTCCACAAAATTTAATTATATTTGGGTGATCACATTTCGACAGGATTTTCCATTCGTTGATGGACCTTTTGGTTAAGCCGTATGGGTCTTGCTTGGCCATTTTATCTACTGGTACCTTCACAGCTACATGCATTCCTTTATACCATCCTTTGTAGACCACTCCGAATGATCCTTCCTCAATCACTGTGTATTTGAACTTGCTGCTAAACTTGTTTGTATACAATTTTGTTTTTCCCTTTTCTCTTTTCATTTTGCCACCCAGGGGCGGTTGGTCCATCAGCTGCCCTGCTGCAGCTACTACTGCACCTCCTCTGGCGCCTCCATTCACGTGGTAGTGATTTCCTGCTGAGTTCGCAACTGGACTTAACATACCGTTCATTTGATTAGCACCCGCTCCCATGGGTAGGCCATTACCATCCACACAACCTATTCCTGCTCCCCCTTGGTGCAGCTGATGGTGGGTATAACAGTAATCTCCATTCGTCACACCACCACTCTCGTAAGTAAAAGCATCTGTCTCTTCGCACGTTTCAAAGTATAGGTCCTTGGGCTTTATATTATACGCAGCTAGCGATTTTAAATATTTTATTTCATTCTCAAGATTTAAAAGCTGATTTTTGGACAACCTGAACACATTTTCGTATTCCTTCTTTTTAATGGCTAGGTCGCTGGTGTTGGAGAGGTACTTGGCATGCTGCCCGTGGTCGGGTTCGCATGAGGGATGCATCTGGTGAAGGGGGTGCAGCTGATGGTGCGAGTGCAACTGCAGGAGGGGTTGCTGTTGCTGTTGCTGTTCATAGTAATGCTGCGCGTACTCGCTGAGGCCTCCTCCGTTCTGGTTGTGCAAAATCGTTGCTCCTCCCCCTGTCACGCCAGTTACGCTCGTCACTGCTACAGCTGGCGATGCCAATGCTGCTTGCGCACCGCCCATCACCATGGAAGGTTGTCCTCCATTTCGCACGTCCCCGTTGGGCTGCACCACGAGGTGTGCATAACCACTCTGATGATGCGCGTTTCTAACCTTTGCGCAGTTTTTTCCCATGTTCATTTTCAAATTATTATTCAAAATGTTTCTGTTCTTTGTGCAATTCTCTAGCGCGTGTTGTTGCATCAGATTTCCTGTCTGCTCGTTGCTCATGACGTAATTAAATGATTCAACACTTGGACCCCTCATGCTGTTGTTGTTGCTTCCTCCTGCTGCGTGTCCGCCACCATTCACACCTACTCCGTGTCCGCCACCGCTCACACTCGTTCCACCTACCGCGGGAACCACACTGCTGTTCTTATTGTAACAAATGCCTCCCACCGAGTTGTACATGGCCACATCCTGATTCACTGCATTTCTCATGTTCATGTTGCTGCCTGCCACCTTTAGGTTATTTTTTTCTCCACTGATTCTTAAATCTTCGTTGTGTTTGACGGGGCCGCCCGCGCAGGTGGGGAGCATGTTAAGCGACACGTTAGGGACACTGCCATGCGGAGCGCTCTGCAGGCCGCTATGAATGCCGCTACGAACGCCACCATGCGCACCATGGTGATGGGGACTTGAGGCACCCTGAATCGGGTTAGCCATTTTCGTATTCACATTATTATACGCACACTGCGGGTACCTACTCGGAGCGTAGCCCTTGCTGCATATCAATTCCTCGAAATTTTTTCCCTTCATTAACAAATCGTTTGGCACGGTGCCATCGTTGTTGATGTTCCTTGGGTTCTGCGCCATGTGCCCTGAGGATAGTCCCATGAGGTTTCCTGCCCCACCAACAGGTGCTCCTCCCTTCCTAGCGTGGTTCGCTACCACACCTCCGTTACAATTCAGTGGGTTTTGTACCATAGCCCTTATCACGTTGTTCATGCTTGCACTGTTGCCTCCAACAGCGTAATTGGCAGCAGCATAATTGCCGCCAGCCGTGTATGTGCCTCCCCCGCCGCTATAGTTGCTACTACCGTTGTTACTGCTACCACTGTTGGTGCTGCTGCTAACCGTGTTGCCCTGACCCAAGCTACCCGTCCATTTGGTTAACACCTCGGCCTGCATACCGTACCTTCTTTCCTGAGCCTTAGTAGTATTTTTATCATCGTCTTCCTTGCACACTTTTTCCGGGTCTACCGTTACGGCAGCGAGTTCAGCCTTGTACCCGTAGTGACTCATCTGGTCCTCAATTCTGTGTTCGCCGCTACCTCTGGTGTGATTCATCGGGTGGTTGCGGAAGAGCCGAGCATCTCCCATTGAAGCAGACGCCACGCCAGTTACAACAGCACCATCTCTTCCTTTATCATCAAACCCGCTTTGAAGAGGAATATTATTATAGTCCCTCGACCCAGCGGCTCCCCACACTTCACCATTGCTAGCCTTCATGTACATATTCTTGTTTCGCATAAAATTTTTTCGAAAATGGGGGTGGGTGTGTCCGTTTTGCGTACCCACTCCGTCGGCTCCACTGGGGAAAAAAATTTCCTTCGTCAAATCTTCTACATTACTTCCATTGCCCTTAGGGTCTCCGCTCAACACTCCATTCAAGTATCTGTTGTTGGCGCCCCCTTTTGTGTAGTGGGGAATGCCGGGCTTTCTCCTTTCATTAAATGATCCTCCTGCATTCTGTTCACTGGAGTTGTGATTCGTGTCTCCCTCAAAATGCTCCTCCACCACATGCTTCGAGTATTCATTAAACCTACCGCTGTTGCCTTTCCCATTCTTGCTACTCACAAAGGAGTGATTAACATGTGACTCCATCATTTTATTTGTCTTTACATCTTTCCTCATTTTAGGGTTACCAATAAAACTGGCAAACTTGTTACTGTTCGCGTCTATCATTTTGGGGTGGGTGAGGTGATGATGTGACGTCTGATCCTTCACAACACCTTCGCTGGGTACTCCACCCGTCGAGCCACCTACATGAAAAAAACTTTCCTCCCCTATATTGGACGCATCGTTTGAGTTGTCCTTGCAGTAGGTACTAACCGTTTCGCACATGTTATTTCTTTTTCCTTCCCCCAGATTGCTCTTCATGCCGCTGTACATAAATTCGTTCTTCTTTGAAGGGATAATAATACCACCCTGCGCAGTGGAGTTGTTTACGTTTGATACACCTCCGATGCTTCCACATAGAGTGCTGCTCGCCCCTGCTTGTATATTCGGTCGGGCGTTATTAAAAAAGGTATTAAAATTTTGGCTCAACATAATGTCACTAAGATTTTCATTAATTACAAAGCTGTTCATTTTATGGCTTGACATCATATGCGAGGAGGTCATTGTTCCTGCATTTGTGGACGGGGCATATGCACCCCCTACCTTACTGAAGGACACACTCGAGTTGTGTTCATGCGGAGAGGTGTTGGTACAGTTAGTGGCGCTACTAATCGTTGTGTGTGTGATCCCTCCGTGGGTAGACATCACGAGGTTACTACATGCATCCATTTGGCTGCTAGTCGAGTTTGCCTTGTCACCACTGCCCATCAACGCTGGGGGGATCATTTTCCCTTTCGCCTTACTAGCATCGGTTGGAGGATAATTATTCCCCTTCCTGTGGGGCACAGGCAGTATACCAGCACCACTGCTGTTGCTGTTTAGAACGGTTAGGTATTTTCTGCTTTCATTGTCGACCTGCAATAAATTGGAGCCTCCCAAAACATGCGCAGGATTGGCACCAAGTCGAGCGTCTCCCCCCAAATTACCCACACTATTGTTGCTGTTATGTGGGCCGGCATTTCCATTATTCATAATTTTTACCTTGCCGTTCATACATTTATTGGCGTGAATATGTTTATTAATGAGAAGCTTGCTGGGGTTATAATAGACAATGGAATGTACGAGATTATTATTTCTGTTGTTTTGCATGACAGGGGGTGTGTTCTTCTGGGGTAGGAGGTGATTTTCTACCAAATTTACATTCTTCGAAGTAGGACCTGTCATCGAGTTCGCCACCTTCTGGTGCGCTTCTTGTCCCTCTCCATTTTTGCTCATGAAGTGGTTGAAGCTGTGGGCGCCTCCATTGCACGCATTGGAGATGGCCCCATTTGGTACTTCCCCACTGGGGAGGCTGCCATTTGGTATTTCCGCATGTGTGACTCTCCCACTCAGGATGTCCATCGTGCCTAGACTCTTCACTCTTCCAACCTGACTTGCATTACTAAACATATCAATCGTGTTACCATTCTGTAGGTGGTTTGAATTGCTTCCACTATGGTTTGGACGATCAGTGGTCGGAGGGAACTTCTCACGGTTTTTCACTTCACTCTGCTTCTGATACCCGTTGCGTGAAAAATTAAAATTATCAACAGCGTGTTGTTCGTTTCCACTGCTGGCGAATGCTCCTGCTATGGCTCCTCCCACTTTTGCTCTCTGGTTCAAAGTACCCGATTCAACAGCATCAAAAAAGTTTGTTAACAAATTTTTCGTTTCATTAGTGTTTCCGCAAAATATGGAGGGGTCATAATGGGTACTTCTTTCACTGTTCCAGTTGTAAGAACCTCTGGCTGTTCCTTCCTCCATGCTCCTATCTCGCAAGACTTCGTTCCTCACATGCTGAGAGCGCTGTATTAGCCCAGTGTCATTTTGGAGTCCCTGTAAGTTGCCATGGTGGGCAGAAGCTGGGGCGTCGCCAAAGCCGTTTCCACGGCTAATGGAGCCCAAGCCAGAATAATCTCTTAAATGACTGGAAGGGATGTAACTCCCCTTTAACTTCGCATTCACATGATTTAAATTGTTCGCATTTCCGACAACACTGGCACTGCCTGCCAAGGTGTTATGGGCATTTCTTCCACTGACACTACTACTACTACTGTTGGAGTTGATTGGGTTTCCTATCCTCTTCGCTTTAGTGATGCTTAGGTGATAACCCACCTGATTGTACTCCCCATTCAAGTGCATCCATTCTTCTTCATTGCTGACCATGCTGCTTCCATGGGTGATAATGCTATTTGTATTTATGGTGATTCCGTTTTTATGAAAGTTTCGATCCACGAGGGGGTAGCCTTCGTGTGTTAACGTCACATCTGCGTGGTTGTATTTTTGCACGCGATGGGAGTTGCTCAAAAGGGTTCCATCATCAAACGAGTTTCTACCAAAGGTTGCGTCGTCAAATGAGTTTCTGCCAATGGCATGCAGCTCCTTGTTACTTACTTCTTCCTCTATAACACGATTTTGGTAGACCTTGTTCTCCTGAACACGGGAGAGCATTTCTACGTGTTCGTTTTTTCCGTCTGTTCCGCTCTCTCCCCGGGTGCACTCGACAGATCTGTCACTGCCGGTCATATCAGGCCCACCATGATCTGTGGGCGTAATGGCCCTTTCAATTTTCTGCCGTGTGCGTAGAAATTCTTCCTCTAGGCAAGGGGAGGCTCCCTCTACAACACCTGGCGCTGGGTCTTGATTGACGAAGAGATTCCCCACAGGATGCGACTCATCTCTGGGGGTATTATCATCCTTCACATGGATAACACAATTGTTTAAACTGAAGTGGCTACTTTGCCTTGTTGCTGTGGTGCGGAGTACGTCGTCCTGATTTGCATGGGCGTCACTTACATTTTTCTTTTGAGTGAAATTTGTTTCGCTTCCCCCAAGGTGGGTGTTACTGAACAATGTTCTGTCCCCTTCCCCGCCCGTGGTGCTGCTTCCATTGCTGCGGTTGCTATGGGCGTTGCTATGACCGTTGCTATGACCGTTGCTATGACCGTTGCTATGCCCGTTGGTACCGTCGCTGCTTCCATTGATGCGACCGCCTCGATCGTTGGCAGCCGCGTCACTGAAGTCACTGTCCTGGTGCATTTGACATGTGTTTTGACTCGCGTTCGCCGTTTCCACATGGTCGTTACTCAAGTGCTTGCACATGAAATCGTCCTGGTGGGGACGACTGGTCGAGCGGACGAATGCGTTTGCACCTGTAGGCACCTGTTTTACTGACACACAATTGTTATTGCTGGTGCTACTGCCTGCGAAGAGGTAACCTTCGTTGTCAAATTGAACCTGGGTGTCTTGTGGGACAACACCACCATCTTCTAGATCATGGTGGTGATTTTTTTTTCCACTGGATGGAAAAACATAATCATCATTCAAGGTGGCATTGTTATTAACATTGTCGAGAGCATTATCGTTTTCTTCATTGTCATGCACGTTGGCATAATACTCGTTGTGTTCACTGTACGTTCCTATCTGGTTGAGACACAATGCGTCCTTCCCCCCACAGTGATGATCATTAAAAAAAGGATCACCTGCAAAGGGCTCGCCGCTTCCAAAGGGGTCGTTGCGCAAGGGATCGACAATGAATGGGTCCCCTGCAAAGGCCTCTACATTAAATGGATTGTTGTTGTTATAACTGTGTTCGCGGCTACTTCTCCTGCTGCTGGAGCAGTTCTCATTTCCACCTGGGCTGTTCCTATTGGTGCCGCTATCCTCTTCCTCCCCTGCGCTGGTGACAGCTCCGACTCCCTTTTCTAATGCGTAATTCACGCACTGTGCTTCGGTCATTTCGGCGTGGTCCGTGTGGTCCAAATGATCACCAGGGTCGCCGAGGTCGCCACTCCCTGCAGACACTCCACGATCATCATAATCGCCAACGTGAGGAGGAGGACTTTTTATTTTGTTCTCCTTCTGAACAAAATGGAAACAACTATTCGAGCCTCGTTCCTTCTGGTGGCCCACTAGTCCCTCTTCAATAAAGTTTAACTCTTCACGTAGCCTATGCACGTTGTTGGAAAAATTTACGCCATTTACTTTAGCCACCTCGGGAGAATCCTCCTCTTCCTGCTCCTCATCATCGTCATCACCATCGCCATCCTCATCATTGTCGCAGTAATTTTTTATATTCTTTCCTGGGTCGCCATTGCAGGGGAAGACATCTGACGCTCCGCTTCCCTGACCTCCCAGCATTTCTAAATCCCTCATTGCGTTCGCATCGATGGAGATTTTTCTTCCGTGGCTATCGACAAACCCACAAGGATGCATTCCCTCCTGTGCGAAGGAACCCCGACGGGAAAAGAATCCCGGAGTAGCAACCAGAGTTGCTTTATCGTCATAACCTTGCTGTAGTAGTATGTGTTGCCGTTCTTGTTGCACCTTTTTCAAATTTGTTTTTTCACAATTTGCATTTGACTCGTTATGTACGAATGCTGCATGGTAATTTGGATTGACCGTCGATGCGACTGTGTTATGAATAGGGGTTTGTTCTTCCTCTAAATTTATTTTGGTGCATCCCACAGTGGGTCCCTTATCAGTATTGTTCATATATATGGGGGTGTTGTTATGGTTAAGTGATGCATTCAAGGATTGGAAGTCTGACTTGTACATATTTTCCACAGCAATAGCATTTCTATCTTTAGAAAAATTTTCCATTTTTTTATTAATTACATGGAGGAAGCTTTGGTAATTTTCCTTCTCTTGTCCTCTCATGTACTGATTTGAATAATTTATTACTGGGGGGCGTATTTCATCATTTGCCTTCCCGTTCCTGTTTGCACAGTTCATTTTTTCATGGTCGGTGAGTATAATAGGGTCTTTTTCTTCCATCCTACTGGGGTGGATTGCCCATTTGGCGCTTTTCTCCCCAACACTGTTAAGGAACATCCCATGGACCTTATCGTACTCGATTGGCCTCTTACTCGGGGAGAGATTTTCACTTGCACTTGGTGATAGCTTGTAGTTTTCGCACCCTCTGGCGTTGTTAGGGTTGGGTTCGTTCTTGGGGTCTTTTTGGAAGCTGTGTGTAGTACTCGGCTGCCTCAAGCCACCGGTGGCGATTCCCGTCCCATCTGGGTGAAATTTATTGACAAAGATATTCCCCACGTCCTCCGCCAACACGGCTGCTGCTTTCTCCCAATCGTGTGCGTTCTTTGTTCGTTGATCTGAACAATGCGATCCGTTCATGAGGATACTCCTGTTTGGCGCATGCACTGTATTGTCCACGAAGCCGTGTTGTAGTTCCGTGTGTATAAAATTACTTAAGTGTTGGTTCCATTTTACGTCCTCTTTTCGCTCGTTCTCATTTGGGATTAGCATGTAGCGGAGGTTGGCTGCAGCCTGTACACCATGTAAAGGGTTACCGCCCTTATCTCGGTCTTTAAAAAAGTTGCTGATGCACTGTTTGCTGCTATCCATAATAGTACCGTTGGTGGAATTTTTTCCATTTCTCATTTGGTCTGCACATTGGCTTGTCAATATATTGGGTTGGTTAATATTTTCTGGTGTTTTAGGGTTCCTTATATTTTTATTTATATATGCGTTCAAATAGTTTAGCATATACTCGTTGCTGCTACCCCCATGTGTTGGAGAATTTCCTCCAATGAAATCGTTCCTAGTGTCTCGGTGAGTATTTGCACTACTGCATTGCGCAATGTTGACTGAAGCTCCACTTTCTTCCCCTTCTTCGTCTTCACCTTGTTCCAACCCCTGGTGATCGTAGTGCTCCTGTTCCGCCAGCTGCGCGTGAACCTCTTGGAGGTCCTCGCGCTCTACCCCCCGCAAAACACAATCTTCTAAATAGGTAGCTGACGAGGTTTTGTTCATTTTGTGCAAATCATTTTTGGTTTATACCACAAAGGGGGGGGGAAAGCACAATGGAATAAATCACTTTTTGCTTCTTCTTTTTTTTTTTTTTTTTTTTTGCTGACGGTTCAGGTAAATTTTATCATTAGGGAGGGCAGGTGAATTCGATGTCATAGTGTGTTTGCTACTTGAATTTTTTTGGAACAAATTAGTTTTGTTAAAAATCTGTTCATTATTTTTGGTAAACCTTGGGTCTGTGGGTTGGGTAACTGTTGTGTCTCAACCAGGACGGGACCGAATAAATATCAACACAGAGAGCAGTGTGCGAGAGGAAACGAATAAGAGAGTGTAGACTGAGTCAAATAAATATGCATAAATGCGCATAAGTTGTGAGGTGGTACACAACTACGGGGGCGTCTCTACACACACAAAGCTCGGTTAGCTACCTACATCTACACGTGGCGACTGTGCACCTTTACGTAAGCCACGCAGGAAAAAAAAAAAAAAAATGGTCGCAGTCCTGGGGTGCCGTTTGGCAGGAACCATTACGCAATCGCGCAGATACGCGAATTGTATGTTTGGCCTAACCTACACGGGAGAGGGAGGGGAGGAAACAAAAAAAAAAACAAAGCAGCCCCGGCGATACCTTCCTTCACTGCATAGGGTTGATTCGTTTTGTTCTCCACCCGTCCCCAATGGCGTCACACAACGTCAAGGCGTTACACAACGTGCAGCCGTTTCGCATGCAGAAATTTCACAACGTACACATATAGCAGCGGCGCACGTATACGCGTACACATGTGCACCTAGGGCAAATCATGCATAGCAAATCAGCGCCTTGGCCAAAGTGCTGTTTTGCATAATGCAAAAAAAAAAAAAAAAAAAGAAAGCAATGGAGTAGTGTGCGCATGTATGTGCGTTCGTGCATGCGTCCGTCCGTCCGTTTGGAGGAAAAAAAAAAAAAAAAAAAGGCAAACAGCATGCAAACTGGATGATAAGCTTCTATCCAGCTAATATGATACCTAATTTAAAAAAAAAAAAAAAAAAAAAACGCACAGTTCGCACAATATGGAAGAACGTATGTATGTACATAAATGTGCGCGCTTGAGCTCGCTGTGTGCTCGTGGACCGGCCAAAGGGAAGGAAGGCATTCGGGAAAACAATGCGTAGTAAAGTAAATAGAAGGGTAAGAAAACGTATGCCCACGTATCCATGTATGTGCGTGTGCGCCGCATACCTACGCGCCACGTGCAGGGGTACACGTATACCAAAGTAAATATGTACGTGTATAATATATGTAAGTAATTTATATGCGTAGGGGTATATAAAATAAGCTACCCTTAAGCGTGCTGCTACTGCCGGAGGAGTTTTCCTTGCTCTCCCGACGGGGTTTGCCTCACTCCCAGTCAGGCAAGCGCGAGTGTATGCGCATGCTTAGAGGACGCTAGAGCGCAAACGTGCATGTGTGCGTGACATGAAGCACACGTACAAGCGGAAAACCAATTTTGCATGAACATGCCACGTAAAAATAAAAAATTAAAACATAAAATTGGATATATATATAAATATACATAAAAATAATGCATACAAAAAATATATAAAATATGCTTACAAAAAAATGCATAAAAAATATTAAGGCAATAATAAATAAAATGGAAAAATGCGAATAAAATTAGCAAACGAAAAAAAATACAAAAGCGTAAAAAACGGCAGGATAAGGTAAAATATAAAAATGCGCAAAAACGCGAACAAAAAAAAAAAAAAAAAAAAAAAAAAAAAAAA
>NW_012192610.1:140906-142835 GCF_000956335.1 Plasmodium fragile | reverse complement strand
AAAAAAAAAAAAAAAAAAAAAAAAAAAAAAAATATCCAAGGCCAGGGTAAGGATAAAACCAAAATAAAAGGAGATTAAAACGACAGACGAGCCGAAAGATATATTACATATAAATATATATGAGATTGTACAATCGCACATGCGCATATTATGTTATAAAAAACCTTTTCTTTTGGGCCAACCCTTGTTACATGCAAAAAAGGGGAGGCGTGCCCCCCATATAAATAATCTACCTATGTTGTATTGGTATATTATTTACATATATCATGGCAACAGCGCCCACGAAAGCGCAGGATGAGAGCTTTTGCAAGCTTGGTGCATAATAAGAGTAAATGACAGTACGGTATAAAATAATATTTGCATGGAATATGTGTTACGTTACGGTGTATTGTATATACTTATTGTATGTTACTTACGGGTTATTGTTCGTGCGACGTACTACGCAGCTGTTCCGGGATGCGGCTCTCGGCTCATTGAGCACCCATGCGTTGTTTGCCCAAAGGTCACCTCATGGGCAAAAATAAAGGCCCTTTCTTGCCCTATATCCCAGGGTATCATCTTTTCCTCCAGATTGTACAAGGCGACAGATGGTAGTCCAGAGGCGAGTGCGATTTGCTTAGGCGTTTAGAGCACCCCGAGAGACGCACTGCCTACATTATTTTTTTATATTTTAATCAGTAGTTTGTTTTGTTCCGAATTTACAAAATTATATATGCAACATTTATTTGTGAACAGAAAAAATGCATGTTTTAATTTTTTGTATGCATGTCATGTTTTTATCGCTTTCATTTGTTCATGACACCATTATATTATTTTTTGCCAACGAGGTAAGACATAATGTGCTGCCCGTCCTTTGGCCGTCCTCGCTTCGCCTGTTGAGTGTCAAGCCAGAAGAAATAATGAACGGTTTTTTACTTTTTTTTTTTTTGCATCCTTTTTTTGCATCCTTTTTTTGCCTCCTTTTGTTACCTCCTCACGGTTAAGTATCGCCCTGGGGTAGGAAGCAGCTGGGCGAATATACTTACATAATGCCATAACAAATGTACATGGCATGATTGGCTTACATACAGAGGCGCAGCTAGTCTGGAGCATGGTAGTCGTCCACATGCATATTATTAATAGCGCCTTTCTGGTATTCAGGTAGCGCTGCCTTTTCGGGGCTCGGTCTAGTTTGCGCGCAGGAGCACCTCGCCTTATATATATAAAGTAATATATATATGTATGTATTGTTTTCTTTTGCGAGCTGTCCACTTCATGGGTGCTTGCATACACGAAAGGAGCAGAATGAATGACCTTGCACATATATATATATTGCTTTTTACGAGTCATGTTTTGTCCGTTGTCCCACACCGTGAAGGCACAATTGAGTGCCCTACACGAGTTGGCGGGAACTGGGGGGTTTGGTAAAATGTAGAAAATGCAGGCAAAAAAAAAAAAAAAAAGTGCAAAGACGACTGAGCGAGGGAAATGTGAGAAAAGGAGGGGATAGACTGCTGAACGGGACTCAACTAATTGCCGCTCGCCAACGAAACAACACCATTGAACAAGGGCGCAAGTGCCACGTGGGGTGCATTTTGCCATGCCTCCATGTTTTATATAAGTTCAGCTTTGTTCTGTGTGGCAAGAGGATTTTCGTATCCAATGGTACAGGATGGAGGTGTTAATTTATTTTATGTTTCTTCGGCGGTGCAGGAAAAAAAAAAAAAAAAGCCTTTGCAATATTTTACCTCCAGGTGACGTATAAGGGTACGAAGGAAAAGAAACGCAAAAGGTTTAAAAGGTACCCGCGGAATGATTTCACCTTTTTGTGAGGCTCATCAATGAGAATATTTATGTAGCATATTTTTTTTTCCTTAAATTTATAACACATTGTTGAGCACCGCTCAGGGGGAGGACATATGTCAGGGATTTTTTTTTTTTTTTTTTTTT
>NW_012192610.1:136759-138896 GCF_000956335.1 Plasmodium fragile | reverse complement strand
TTTTTTTTTTTTTTTTTTTTTCAAAACAAGGGAAAAGTATTCCGTTTCGAAAGAGTTACCAAATTAGTAACTTTGCATTCGAAATAGAATGTGCGGAGATGAGGGGGGAGGGGCGCATATAAGTATGGTCTAGACTATTCACCTACACTTCTTCGCCCAGTCCATGTGCGTGGATATGTCCGTCGTGTATTCTATATTGTGTCTATGGTGTGTACTTTTTCACGCTTTTTATTTCGCTTTGAAATGGTAACCCCACAGACACACACAGGGCATGATATAACACCTCCCACATAAAATAATCGTGCAAGGTGGCAATCGCGCGTTTGTCCACCATGGGTACTCGCGTATCTCCACAACGATTTGCACATTTTCGTTACTTTAAAAAGAGGAAAAATTAAAATTGCCTTCTTTTCTCTCCTCACCTCTGAACGATGTAATGTGCAAATTTGCTTAATCATTGCGCGGGCAAATATTAACCTGAACTTTTAACCAACAGTTCCAATCGTAATGCAGCGATTAGGAGCTTCCCATTTTTGTCCCCCCAAAGTTAACTTTTTTTTTTTTTTTTTTTTTTCTTATTTGCCCTGTTGCTGTTGCGTTAAGCGGGTGACAATATAATGTAATGGACATATTTTGGGGGCATTTCCTTCCACACAAAAGGAACCGCATTCTTTGCTAATTGGAAAGTGGCAGGGGCAAGAACAAGGACAATGCACCACCTCGAATTGGTTTTCTTCATCTGTTGTTTGGTCATTGTTCTATTGGGGACAAGCAAGTACCTAAACGTGGCAGCCATAATCCTACCGCTGGGCCTTTGTTCGCATCTTCACAGCTTATTTTTCTTATTTTGGGTGATACAAGTATACGAATATGGCGTCGTTACACATGGTGAGCATTTAAGTTCTTTCCTGATCAGAGAAACATTAAACTTTTGTACAGGAAAAAAAAAAAACATGCCAATTATATATAGCGTACACAATGAATGCGCGAATTTTTTTTTTTTCCTCCTCGTTCTTCATCTTTCATTATAACTCTTTGTTTGTAGTTGCAACGGCGCCTTCGTTTGTTGACCATTTGAAAGCCTTTTTTTATTTTATTATTTTTTTTTTTTGCCACGTGGCAATTTGGGCAGATATATTCAGCACAGCGCTGCTCGCGCAGAATGGTACAAACATGTGCAAATATATATTATCATGCATGTATATACAATATTACTTATTCTTGTGCCCACTTGCGTAACCCGCTTTATCACATATTTAAGCAATTTTTTTTTTTTTTTTCTCCCATCGCATGTTAGCATTACAAAATTTTTCATTCTTGGTTTGTTCACCCGTTTTGATATGTAAAGAAATAAGAAATCGCATTGCAAGGTAAGTGACCGAAGAATAGTTTTTTAAAAAGGTAAGTTTAAAAACAATCGCGTAGTTGCATAATTCACAGAGTGAAAAGGGGAAAAGCCGGCTTGGCTTACGTTTGCTATAGTATAAAATTCGCTTTGTTTTTTTGGTCAGTGGCCAAGAGGCAGGCCCTACCTCGGCGTAGTACATACGTGAGTATATATGCTAGCATGTACAACCGACCCTGTAGGCGCAACTAATGTGATGCTCTGTTTTATCACCCCCTCTCGAGAACATTCTTCCCAAATGGGACATTGTAAAGCTCCTGTTTTTGTAACGTGTTACATTGCACATGTGAATATTTTTTCGCCTTATACTTTACAGCCATTTGCTACCCCACTCTACCCCTGTATAAGCTAACATTCGTTTGTAAAATGATAGGCACCATCTTATCACTCCTCCTGACCATATTAAAATTGTGTTTTGCCACCTCACCGATAATATGTATTGTCTTGATATTCGTGCTCAACAAAAATAACGTCCCCGATGATAAGAAGAAAAAACCAGACTTTTATTTCGAGGTAGATTGATCGAGTGTGTCTTAAATGGACCAATGACACGGCTACAGAGCAGGGATCAGGAGGACGGGTGAAAAGAGGCAGAAGGAAGAAGAAATGGGGGGCAGTGACGAAAGCGGATTGACTCATCACCCACGCGCATACGTGGCATAGCTTTTTTTTTTTTTTTCCATGCCTGGTCAGGTGAAATTGAAAAAAAAAAAAAAAAAAAAAAAAAAAAAA
>NW_012192610.1:133513-133993 GCF_000956335.1 Plasmodium fragile | reverse complement strand
AAAAAAAAAAAAAAAAAAAAAAAAGTATTACAAAATGGCTAGTAAATAGTGAGCACCTCAACATGATCGCCAAACAATGTAACGCAGGGTTTTTCCCTTAAAAAGGCGGCATGCCTGTTTTAATTTTCTCAACATAAGCATCCCAAAGTAACGATGGAGATCAGTAGAAAGCAAAATGAACATGGAGGTAACCACCGAGGACATCTCTTATATAGGGAAAGCGTGACCAGAAGGAATGTGGGCCATTCGCACACAGGGCGTGCCTTGAGCTTTTCATTTTTTGTATTTGACCAGACCGTTCTCCAAATGAAGAACAAAATAATCACCCACAGAATGTTATCATTTTGAAATCTTACGTAAAGGTGTAAGAGGTACCCCGATCCCATCGTTAACCGTCGTGTTGTTTGTTGCCCTCCTCCCTAAAGCCTGCACACACAATGAGTGCTTTTTTTTTTTTTTTTTTTTTCTCAATACAAGGGA
>NW_012192610.1:119404-130177 GCF_000956335.1 Plasmodium fragile | reverse complement strand
TTTTTTTTTTTTTTTTTTTCTCAATACCGAACTGTTTTTAATTTTTTAAGTGACAACCAGGAATTTTCCCCCCCCGTACTGTTGGTGAATCGTTTAAGGTTTTTGTAAACACCTGTGTATGTATAGGTGTGTGTGTTGGAGGGGGGGGTGAAAGCCTTATAACTGTACTCATTTGCACACGCATGTTTAAGTGTTAGACAATATGAGCCTTTGTTTCTGTACCTCCGTGAGGTTATGCATATATGTGGAAGTGTAGTTCATGTCCATAATGTGTTTTTTTTTTTTCTATTTTTGAATTGGCCGTTCATAAATAATAATAAGCCCCCAGCAGGTGAAACATCCCTGGGAAACGCAACTCCCTCTTGGATTCTCTAAGCATATATAATTAAGAACAACGTTTGTTGTACCTTGGCAAAAAAATATGAATGTAGAATACTCCATTCGGAAGTGCCTGTACCTTATGTTTGGCCCCATGCGAACACAAACGAGGTGGAATTATTTCGTTGGAGAAGAGTAAGCGTCACCCGCTCAATAAGTGCATCCCAACGATTCCTCATCACTCATGGTGGGAAATAAAAAATGGAGAATGCTATGAAGTAGATAAACAATGAAAAATGAAAAGGGACATACTCCTTTTCGAAACGGCTTCGGCCAACGCATAGAGACGGAGAAAATTTCCTGTGGATGGGCGACATTGACGCGAGGGCCATTTGCACACATTTCTTGTTTCCATTCGGAAAAAAAAAAAAAAAAAAAAAAAAGGGCAATAAGGTACATAGGCAGGCGGATTGCCCCTTTGCCCTTCTGCAATCTCGCGACGCCATTTTGCCATCTCTCCATTTGTGCGCCTACCCTTTTCTAATTTAAGATAAACTCTTTTTCGTAAACCGAATTATGTCCACGAAAACGTGAGCGAGCAGCGCAAAGGTGCTGCAGGGGGAGGTACCTTTTTTTGTTGAACATTCCTCTCAAGCGGCATAAGTGAGGTTAGGCAAAAAAGACTCCTTTTAATTAAAGTTACGTTGCACGAATATGCAAAGGAGCTGTTCATGCCCCCCCCTATGGTGTAGTAAGAAGGGAGTAGACAGAAAAGAAACGTACATCGAATCGGTAACAGCAGGGCAGTAACGATAGTAGTGGTGATAGGGTAGCAATAGCGAGGAGGTAACGATTCAGCTCCGAAAAACGGCCTCAATGGGCGCCTTATCAAATGAAGGACTGCTCGAGCACGCGTAAAGACAGCGCTGTTTGGGGAGCCCTCAACGATGGTGCCAGTGGCATGCGCAGCGATCACGGTGAGTGCATGATAAGAGAAGAAGCACAAAGAGAGGAAGGGCAGTTAAGCAGTGCCAACAGGGGAAATGAAAAGTGTAAAGATGAACAGAGCGATAAAGTTGTACCCCCACGGAAGAACCAACATGCAGAAGCGGAAAACATACACAGGACCCACATAGACACGCTGCGGAAGCTGAAGTCAAACCCAGAAATAGTAATACATCCTTTGCGGGCAGCATAGGCATATGGAGGAGTTATACTCGAAGAGGTGCAGGCCGAAAGGGAAAGCTGCACGGAAAAGAAAGAAATATAATTTGGCCAAAGTTATATTTAGATCAGCTCAGTTACGCCATGTACAAATGATGATAGTTCAACGCAATGCAGTAAATGGGACGGATGGTCTAACTCGCCGCTTCTTTTTTTTTTTTTTTTTTTTTTTTTTTTTCTGGTTTGTCCGCATGTAGAATTTAAAGAGAGGGGAAGAAATAGTTAAGAGCGCCTGTGTGTTCGTTTCGGACGATGTGCTATTAAAAAGGAAAATTAAAGTCCCGACGGAGGAATTTATAAAGAGACTCTCCATGAACGCTTTCCATTTGTATTTCCCCCCGTATGCGTCTTGTTATAACGAAATATCAATGGTACCACTCGAATAGGCACGCCGAAAGGGGAAAAGTGTTATTCCGTCCCGTTTCATTTCGTTTTTTTTTTTTTTTTTTTCTCCGTTGAGTGTGATGATGGTAGTTGTTTTTGTCCCCCTGTGTGACCACACTCATGCAAATTGTGAAACTACGAACGATGTGGAAAAGAGGACTCATTTCCCCCACCACTTCTCTCCACTTTCGAGGCCCTGCTGTACCTCAACGGAGACGTAGGTGATATCATCATGGGGCTGAAATACCTGATAGAAAATATGAACGAAATAAATTTTTTAGTGTTGAGCTTTGTTGAAAAATTGAAAAGAAAAAAAAAAGTGAAGAACAACCAAGTGGTCTTACACCTCATCGAGTTTCTCCAAATCAGACTGTGCGAAGAAAACTTAAATTATAAATATGGGCGGGAACATATGTTAGACTTTTACGACAATCTCATGCATACCAGGAGGACTTTTTTCGAGTCAGGAGGTGGGCGCGCAAGCACGTGCACACGCACACACACACACACCTACATACGCACGCACGTGTATAGGTTTATATTGGCGCGTGTGCTTTTTCCCCCTGGCACTGCAGGCCTTGTGAAGGACGCGGTGGATGTGAAGGATCTGAGGCTAATCTACCTCTACACACACGGCATTCGGATGAAGGGGGAGAGCAGCTTCGTGAAGGAGGTACGGCCTCCCAACAGTGACTCGCCCGCCGAAGGGGCGAATCCTTCCCGCGTGGTGAATGGCCAAGTGGACAGCAAAATGAGCGGCCAACTGAACAGCGAAGTGGACACACGAAACTTTGTAATTACAAACAGCGGACACAAATTAAACTTCAAATGCAAAAAAAAAAAAAAAAGAAAAAAAAAACTGGTGGGAGAAATCCCCGTCCCGAATGTACACCTAGGGTTACACTCATGCTTTAGAGAGAAATCCATTTACGATGTTGGGAGTTGTGATTTATTTTTTATAAAAAAAAAAATGCCCAAGTATATTTCCAAGTGCATTGGGAGGTACATGAAGGGTCGGAATATGTGTAGAAGCAGCGACACTGATATTTGCACCTGCCCCTCCAGCATCATTGTAAGCGTATTCAGTGACGCCAAACTTCGGTAGGGCTTTATGAGCATATTCTTCATTTGTTGTAGCAGCATTGAGGGCGATGCAGTGTACGTTTTCGAGTTGGGCCTACTACTGTGTGCGCACAAGTGTATCTGTGTCTACTTGGCATTTTTCTGTATGAAGGGGAAGACCCCACCAACTATACCCCTCCTCGATGACACCTCTGCACAGGGAAAAGGTTAACATGGCAAAGAAGGAAGTTAAGAGTGTTAAAAATGCTTTGGTTAAAATTAAAAGAATAGAAAATTTGGTGGAAAGGATGATCAAGTACGACCCTGAAAATGTCATGTGTAGCGACGGGGGGGAAACTTTCCCCAAGAGCGCAAGCCAAGAGATACACAAACGTAGAGCAGATGAGGAGGAGAGGGATAGAAGCCAAGTGAAAAGGAAGCGCTCTCAAGTGGAAGCAGAACTGCCGGAGGAGGAAAACACCCAACTGAAGAGCGGTGACATGGCCACTTCAAATCCTTGTGACACTCGTGAAAGGACATTCTCTGAAATATTCTCCTCAGAAAATCGGCAAAAAAAAAAAAAAAAAAGGACAAGCAGAATGAGAAGGAGAAGGATGCGGACGGGGCAGGTGACGAAGAAGACTCAGATGCAGAAAGCGAGGAAAGCATAAAAACGCACTACTACGAGAACTACGATTTTAATTTTGTGTTCCTGGGAAGTGTAAAAAAGGGATCCGATCGGCACAGGTCTTTGTTGTTCAAGGTAAGGAGAGCAGTGTCCCCTGTTTGAGGAGTTGCTCGGGGGTGGTGTGGTGATGAAGCTGTATATTCCCTCGTAATAGTGTCAATACCCCGCCCCACTTCCTGCAACACGTATATTACTACCACCACCACCAAGCATACATAGGCACAGAAAAAAAAAGCCCACGAGAGAAACACCTCTAATCTATGTCGCCACTACGACACACTTTTATACAACGCGACTCCTCTTCACCCGGACCTCCTGCAGTTGCTTTGCGACTCGGTGGACATCCCTTGCAGATTTGTGCGTTACGTGAAGAACCAGAGGATCAAGTACTTCAATCTCGTCTTAGTTCCATCCCTTACAGGTGCCGCAGCGATCAGTTCATCATTAATGCGTTTCTCGAAGCGCCATTGCCCCCTCATGTGTTAAAAAAAATTTTTTTTTTTTTTTTACTTCAAAACACCAAAGAGCAAAATATTCCCGAGTGCATTATTCCCCTCTTTTGGGAGGAGAAGACAAAAACGAAAACAACCTCAAGTGCTCAGTCAAAGATATTAATTTCGAGCTTCACCAGTAATGTAAAAATGCCTCTTGAATATATTGATACTTTTTTTTTGAAGTAAGTCTTCGTAGCGGTTCATGCGTTTGTGTGTGTGGGGGCATCTCACCGTTCTGCCGTTGTGTTGGCGCTGGGGAGGGAGTGTCGCCACACGCACGGAAACACGTACGCATACACTGTCTCTCGCCGCTGCAGAATATGGGAGCGCCACCACGAGGTTGTAAACATAGACGAGTACTTCACGTTTGAGAAAAAGTTGGGAATGGGTGGATTTGGCGAAGTGTGGGATGTGTCCCTGAAGGAGGATAAAGAACCTCAGACCTCATTTTTCTTTCCGAGCATAAAAGACACAACGCACTTTGCGTTGAAAATTATGGACATGAAGTAGGACACTCATTTGCTTCCTCCTCCTCCTGCTCTTTTTTTTGGGAGCGGGATGAACGGCGCACTGTCCATGTGAATAGCTTTAAAGTTTGCAAAAAGGGCATCATTATGTGTTTTTTGTTTATTCCCCATTTTAGCGAATTCAACCTGAACGAGTCTGTGATTCTGCGGGAGAAGGCACACACCAATGTTGTGAAGATTTACTGCACTTTCAAGGGTTAGAGTTTTTTTTTTGTGTGTGTCTGGCCGGTATACCCGCGCATTGTGCTTCTGCTAAGTGGGCCGCCTTGTCACACGTGATAAACGTCAATGGAGTCCTTTTAAAGGAGTTCACGATTGAGACGTTATTGTTCATTTTATTTTTCTTTTTTTGTCCAAGCGCTCTGCAGGGTACCAAGTGCTATTGAACAGGCAGCACCAGGAGGAGAAGAAGGAGTGCCTTTGCTTCTTGCTGCAGCTGGCTGACACGTCATTAGGTAAAGTTGCTCCACCGTGTTGGTGTGTAAAAAGGGTCCATACGTGGTGAAGTAGACTATCGCGCCAATATATAATTACGCACACACACATATATGTATATATATGTGTACGCGTGTCAATTGTTATTCCTCCCCGTGTGCGTCCTTTTTCTCACTGAACAGAAAAGGTGTTCTGCGACAAGGAAGCGGCATACAACCTTAATTTCGTGAGACTGACCCTGTTGGAGATAGCCAAGTAGGTTTAATCGTTCCACAAAAAAAAAATAACAAAAAAAATGACACTGCAAATGTGCAGCTGGGTTGTCTTTTCGTCAACGTAAAACTTCTTACAAAGTTGTGAGGATGGGTTTCTTCTTTTTTTTTTATCCCCTCACACAGACTTACCCACTCGTAGTGTCACTCTACGTAGGTATGCTCATCTTCACACATGATCCCCCCCCCACACACCTTTAGCGTAATGTCCTTCATTCACAAGCAAAATGCCAAACAAGAATTTTACATATATAGGGACTTGAAGCCAGATAACGTGTTGATAAAGGTAAGTGGCGTGTGTGTGGCGACGTGACTTCCACCATAGGTACGGGTTGGCCATTTGTTCGTTGAAATGAAAAGATGGAGCCATTTTTGCCCAGTGTGCATTATCGGGTGTGTCCTGCTCGGCAGCTTCATCACCCCTGGTGCACGTGCTGTCCCCAGTGGCCATTACCGACTTGGGGACTCCTTTCAAAATGCGCCTCTTTAAAAACACACGCGGCAAAAAGGTGGGCCATTATATATATATATATATATATATATATATATATAAACAGGGTCTACCGCATAACAACTGCTTGCCCCAACGCAGGGGAAGAAGATCCTGCTGACGGACTTTAACTTGTCGAGGAAGGTCGACCAAGACTTCGAATATCTCATGAGTCAGTGTTGTGGCACAAAGGGGCACTTGGCACCTGAGCAGAAAAGCGTGGCTTATAACAGGACGGTTGATATTTGGGCCTTTGGAGTTATTGTGTCTAAATTTTTAAAGCACAAAAATTTTCATTACTTTTCGCATGGGGGGTATAAGGTGGACTTGAAACATTTTGAGGTTCAGGTAAAAAGGGGGGGGCTGCAAGGGGGTTCCTGGACAATGGTCTCGAGGGGCTCCCCTTAATTTGGTTCGCCATTTTTTGGCCATTTTTTGGGCCACTTTCTCGGCCACTTTCTCGCCTTCCCCTTTTTTCCCCCCTGTGGCAGGACAAATTCCTGATAAACCTGCTGCTCTGCTGTATCGACGAGAACCCGTTCATGCGGCCCACATTTGGAGAAATTTCGAGGTACGTTCGGCGCAAGTGGCCAGCTTATGTGGCCCACTTATGTGACCATCCTAAGTGAGTAACGACGCATCACTTCCTCCCCCCTCCGTAGGATGCTTATTAACGAAATTGTGAGGAACGAGCTGGAGAGGTATGGGCGGGCCACCCTGTTGCAGATAGCTTGGGAGAAGTAGCTCCGTTGGGGCTTTTTCAATTGGGGGGAAAACATTCCGCGACTGCGGGTCCACGACTGCATGGCTACATTTGCATGACTACCATTGCGTGATCGCGTGAAATGGCCCCTCTGCACACACATAAGAAACGTTTTAAAAACATCCATCAGTGGTTTGCTTTTGAAAAAAAAGAAAAAAAAAAGTTGGTCCATCAAGGGACGCGTGGGGGCGACGCGGCTGGGATAGGACAGCACCGCCCTGCTGCAGCTGTGCCAAGTTGCACTTGCGCCAAGGTAGGGTCAAAAAGGGGTGCCATACGAATGGAAAAGGGAGATGTGATGAAAAGAGAGAAGTGGTGATAGAAAGCGTAAGAGGTGATACGCAATCGGACATGAAGAGCAGCATAGACACTACGCCACGCGCGGCCCCCCCCCCCTCTACGGCTGCGTAAGGAAGAACATTGCAATTGTGGCGATGAGGGAAATGAGGCCGAAAGCCGAGCTCAGACATCGCAGGGTGAACATGGTGTAAAAGAGTCGCACGACCACACTACAGAGGAAGGTGTTGGCAATGCGTGTGGTGTACAGAATAGACATATTAAGAGGAAAGTGTAATTCTCCATACTTTTTGAGGGTGATGATTGGGATGGTAACAAGGCTTCCCCCGATGCAAAAGTAAAAGAGGGCGCACGTCAATGCGTACAAAATATATATGTGCGAAATGGCTGGTAGGAGGAAACAGGCACAGCATATGCAAAGCCCTAGCAAGGTTATAGTCATGCGAACTTGTAGCTTGTCATATATGGATCCCCATATCAATCGCCCCGCGATATTGGTCATGCTGTTAATAAAGCTTCCGTTCAGAGTGATGAATTTATCTTCCATGGAGGTGTAAGTGATGCCAATGATTTTCCAATACATGATGACGAAATTAATATAAGAATTGAACAAGACAACAGATAGCCATAAAAAAAAAAAAAAAACATCTTCAGTACACTTTTTGTTGTAATACTTTTGCACATTGTTGTCGGAAAATATCGTTGTGTTTACGTTTATCATGTTTAAGAAGAAATTGATAAAATGTTTTTTTTTTTTTTTTTTTTTTTAATTCCATTTGGGATTCCTTCATCTCCATCTTCTCGTTCTTCGTCATTTATCCCTGCCCCCATTTTTTTTTTTTTTTTTTTTTTTGAAAGATTTGGCTAGTCGGGACCCCAAATTATCTGTCTCATTTGCTACCTCATTTGGGTTTCCCTTGTTCTTATCTGTGGTGATACCCACCTGTTCATCATTCCTCTCCACATCTACAAACCCCTTGTCCTGTGTATCCACGTGTTTGTTGTTCTTATTCCCTATATCAAAATTACCAATGCTTAGCATCTTTTCACCATCTCCCCCCGTCACTTCCATGGTCGCGAAGAAACCACCACAGGTACCGAAAATTAAAAAGATTATCGATTGAATGAAAAGTACATGAGGGATTCTGCTAAGCACATAAGGGTCTTGGAAGTAACGTTCCCTAGGTCCACCACTGCTACCTACACTGCTCTCCACGGGCAATACATTGTTCTTATTTATAAGGAGAGTCTGTAGTGGGCAATACAAAAATGGACTCAACGATATTGCAGAGATGACAATGCCACTAACCAACCCTCGGTTCTTTTTAAAATGTTTATATGTACAAGACAGTGGGATGGTGAAACTGATTCCATAGCCCAGTCCGTACAACCCCCCCATCAACACACACAGCATAAAGTACGAGTGCGCATACAAGGAGGACAAATAAAAGGAAAGAAAAGTTATGAAGCAGCATGTCATTATGGTTACTCTCTCTCCTAATTTCTTCTGCACCGCATTTCCAATCAGCATGGATAACCCCAACATGATAACAGTCAATTCGTATATAAAAGACACATCCCTGTAGGTTACATTTTGTCCTTTGTGTCGCAGGTAGGAGGTCAGGTATATGTTGAGGTTACCATACGAGTTGATAATTCCTGCGCGAGGGGTAAAAGGGGGGGGGGGGGGAAACAGAGAAGTATATTAGTGTAAACAAGGTGTACTACACTTGGGCATGTGTGCAATTTAGACAGCTACAGGTGTACACTTCATTTTTTCCCCCGGTTTATGGTTCACCGCTTAGCGGGGGAGAGGGGGGGTACCCCCTCACTAGGACGCGCTTCTCCCCTTCACTCACCTATATTAAGATTGTACAAAAAGGCGCCAGCTAGCACAAGGTACGGGATAGCGCGCTGCGGCAGGATGGCCATGATGTTATCGTTTCGTCACTTGGTTGATGAGATGGGGGGGAGAAAAAAGAAGGACGTGGCTGTAGCTTGGCTGTCCCTTTGTTCTTCTCTTCTGCAGAGGTGGGGTCTTGTTTGTACGTGCATGAGCGCATACGTACGTGGGTGTACATATGTGTGTAAATACGTATCTGCGGGTGTGCGCTCTCGTCGGGGTAGCCAAAAGGGCACATGTGGAGGGAGGAGTGTTGTGTCCTGCTTTGGCGAGCTAAACTCTTGTGCGCCGCAGGAGGTACCATTTTCCTGCCACTGGTCTCATGTTTTTTTCTCAACAGGCAGCAGCGCACACGGCCAGGCTGCTCTGCCCTGTGTGGATGCAGACGAAATGCTAGGGCTTTGGTAAAAAAAAAAAAAAAAAATAATAAATAAAAAAAAAATAAAATAAAGTGATTGGTTGCTCCCCCGGAGATGCCTTTTTGCGCAGGGTGATTTATATCTCAACTACACAGACGCAAAAAAAAAAAAAAAAAATAAATAAATAAATAATAAAAAAAATAAGCATGACCTGATTATGATACGGTATGATATCATATGATGTGCAAAACAGAATGTATTGAAATACAACTCCCCTTGCACATGCTTACATGCGACTAATCCGTTCTGCTCTTTTTTTTTTTTGTTTTTTTTTTTTGCGCCATCTGTAAACGTGTGTGCTTTCGAGTTTTCGGAAACTCTCGCCCGCTCAGATTTGTTTCCTCTCTGGCGGTACGCTGCTCCATTGACATTGCGCGGATTCTCCGTGAAGAGTTCCCTAGCAGGGTTCACTTAGTCCACGCGACTTGGGCAGTGGGAGGAGGGTCACACGGGCAAACAAGAGGTGTACTAATTTGCTTTGTGTGCGTCGCTCGAAATACACATCAATGTACTTTTTTTTTTTTTTGCGCGCGGCTTATGTATGGAGATACCCCCCTGCATAGTTTCCTTTCCCGGATTGGAGAATTTCCCCAGTAGTCCTAACCGTCTCTTCCAATAAGTTGCGCAAATTTTTGTTTAAACAGAATTTTCCCTTTATTAAAATGGTCACACACACACACTTGGGGTTGCCTCATTTGGAAGTGGTGACCAGGAGGAGGTAAACTCGATCGTCCCTGTGGAGGTGTATTCACAATTACACCTCTCGTTATGCGTGTTGCGCAGAATGGTTTCAAAAGTGAATTTCCCATTTGGGGGGGGTTGTGTGTGTAGGGGGGTAAGTACCTCTCCAAGATAAGGGGGAAAACCTCCAATGCGTAATAGGATTACCCCTCGTGGGATGTGCTTAGAAGTTGTTATACTTTTTCATTCTCTCCCACGAATACACTCATTTGATCATCACGCAGGATGATTCTTCAGAGGTAATGGGTGATTGTTGATTGACAATGGAAATTTTTTTTTATAGTTGGTTTGTCCCTTCGTTACAGGAATACAAAAAAAAAAAAAAAATAAAGAGCCCCTTAAAAAAAAAAGGTGGAGGCCTTGTTGGATGAAAAGTTTCTCTGTGGGTATTACCCAAACCGTATGATGACTGAATACACCCTCCTCACATATCCTTGTTTGATTCTCCTCCCTGAGGAAAATTAACAAAATGATGGGGTGTGTTGCGTGTAAAATTTCCTAAGAGCCAAAGGGGGGTTGTCCCTTCCCCCTCTCTACTAACACGAAGGGCATGTATATGCGGAGGCAACAAGGGATTTGTTTTAATAAAATGGCCTCAAATGGTACCCTGCATGAGCTACGTCTCCGTGAGCCACATTTGGGGTTCTTCCGTTCCGCTGCTTCGCTGCTCCGCTGTTCCTCAGTTACGATGTTCATTTTGGACAGCCCACCAGATGTCCGTGGCCAATTTTGGTACACACATTTTTTTTTTTTTTT
>NW_012192610.1:110589-118848 GCF_000956335.1 Plasmodium fragile | reverse complement strand
TCAACTACACAAAGGCAAAAAAAAAAAAAAAAAAAAAAAAAAAAAAAAAAAAAGTAAATGGAGAATGAATGGGAAGCTTTTCCGGGGGGGGCTACTTAAACAATCGGCTTCTCAACGAACCGCTAATTGTCACATGACACTTCGGTAGAAGGAAGTTAATCCCTCGAGAGTTATTCTACACATATAATATGTGATTTAATCGTTACCCAGTTGGTGGCTCCCGTAGTAGCGTCCGCTGTGTGGCTGCTTCCCTTCATTTGTGTCGCTTTCCTCCACCCCCCCTTGATGGATCTCTCCCCCTTGGGCAACTTGGGACGATCCATGCTCACATGAAATGTAAACTGGCGTTGATAGTCCCCTTTTATCATTTACTGGAGCGAATTATACCATCGCGCGCACCTGGAGGGGGACACCGCTTCTGATGTAGCGATGGACAGCGGTTCAGCGGTGTGTCAGCGCACCCATTTGGCGCAAAATAAAATAAAAAAAAAAAAAAAAAAAACGCATGGCATTTTTTGTTCATCCTTATGAGGGATCCTACAAATTCCTGTAGCGCCTTGACATGGCCCTTTCTTTTTTCCACCCCATTTAGCGAGAAAATGAGCAGAAAGGCCTGTCCTCAGCTGCTCCTTTTTTTTTAACTGCGGCTTTCACCTTCATGAACTTGTCACAGTGACACACTTCGCTTCACACCTCTGTGTGTAGCTGTCCCTTTTGCATGCACACGAATCTCTACCTTGCGCTACTCCCTGTGAATATCTTCTACGCAGTACAAAAAGAAAAAAAAAAGAAATTATAAAGGAGACGAAAATTAAGCAGAGGGGGAGGCAGGGGAGACCAATCAAGGTGATACGTCTATCCCTTCTGAGCATTGGTCGGACAACTGACCACCTTGTTGTGTCTCTCCGGGTGTACACGATGATCATTTGAGATACCTCGTTCAGCGATGGATACGGCTGCTTCACCTGGGAAGTAACTCCGGCTCGATAAGCTCGCTCACTAACTGTTCATACCCATTCCGCCTTCATGCACTTAATCCAGTTGATACTCACTTGTTCTTCCTCAGGGATTATTCTCCGTCCGCATCCACGACACAATGTGTACACTTGTTAAAAAGAATTCACAAGAGGCCACCTTCCACTGTTACACCGACACACCCTTTCCTCATCATTCTTCCGAGAAGGAGATTTGATTTGTTCAGGAGACATTTTATTTGTGCATTCATTCATTTAACGTGTGCTTCAGCAGAGCCCGACGATCTACGTGGGGGAAAGAAGTAGGCAGAGAATGTGTAAGGCAGCTAAAAGGTACACGCACGGATAGCGCGTAAAAAAGGTATAGCGACTAGCGTATAACGCATAGCGTATAACGTGTAGCGTAAAACGCACTGTGCGTTGCCGCTAAACCATAGTCGCACGTATTTTACAGATGGCTGGCCAGCGAAAGGTCGGGTTGGGGAGAAACTCGTCGCCAAGAAAAGTGTAGGATATAAAGTGCGCCGCGATGCTCTTCAAGGGTGGCTGCTCAAACTCACGAAGCTTCATTTTAAGTTCCGACAGAGTCACATTAGTTACAAAACAACAGTTACACCTCTGCACAAGGCTGACGCAAAAGGCGTAGTAGGTTTCCAAGGGGTGCACAATTAAACAACCTAAAATGTAAAGGTTCTGAAAAAAGAGCAAATCATTTCCCGTGAGAATAAATTCTGCGCCTTCGCTCCTGTTGTGCATCTGCAGGTGGTGGTAATAACCTTTGTGTGGGTTCTTGCCTAAGGGATCTTCCGTCCCGTGCATTACGTACTCTTCCGGAATGACAATTTTCACCTTATACTTTTTAAATCTGTAGTAATCCATTACCACTTTTATACGATGTGGGTCAAAATATTTTTTATAATTATCCTGGTACCTCGTCCCAATATTTTTTCCATCAAGGATGATCATTTTTTGAACTGTTGAATTTCCCTCTTCTAACATCCACACGGACCCGTTGCGCATATGCTGGGGCTGCTCATGGTTGTGTTGAGACGGGCTTGTATCCCTGTTACACGTTGCAAAGGTGGTGTTCTCCATCTGGTCTTGACCCTTCGGGATGTTACTGACGTTCACCATTTGTGTTTTCGTTTGACCTTGCCCGTTGTGAAGGTGGTTTGTGTGGAAAGGAATTTTTCCCTCTTCGGCCACGTCGTCTACGATGGAGTCTGCCTCGGTTGGAGAACTGGGATAGGACATGTCCTCCGAATTGCCGCCCAAGCTTGCGTCTAAACTGGGGTCCAAACTGCCGTCCACACTACCGTCCACACCGACCTGGTCACTTCCCCTCTTCATCCCGTTTGACGAAGTGCATTTTTCACCCATGACATGGTTGCAAATAAGGTCCTTCTCCACATTACCATTCGGCAAGGACCCTAAAGCATCGCTCCTAACCTGATGGAAGCTTTCCACAAGGGAATAATTAAAATAATCATTTTGATTTACCCCACCATTTACATACCCTTTGTAACTGTCACTGTGGTCGCTTTTGTCATGAGCTCCGTTTTGGTGGTCACTCATGACGTTGCTCGTTTTGTTATCGTCATCGCTTCGGCTCATGGTACAGCTCATTTCGTTTTTGCACACTTCTGCGCCCATGGGCGTCGTGTGTTCTTGCTTTCCTTTCGCCATAGATGCGGTGACTAGATCCTGAGGCACGTCTGCTAGGTCTTCCGTAGTGGGGCAATTATCCTGGTGTGTCTCCTCTCTACCATTTGCAGCTAAATATTTTTTGCAAGTGTAACGGGCATGCACACTCTCCTTGTCCGTTTCCTTTACCCCACCTTGGGTGAGCGACTTAAACCGCATGATTCGAACGCGGTTTGCTATCTCCTCCAGCTGCTCATCATTTGGAATATCATCAATTGCCACAATGTAGTGATCTCTTTGTTGGTATTCCTCCTGGTGTGGCATTGTATGTGTATTAAATGCGACCCCATCATCGCTACCCTCACCGGAGCTGTTTCTTCCCTCCCTAGCATTTGCACAAGAGGCACTCTGTTCTGTATACCCCTTCTCATTACTCACGTCCTCCAGTTCACATGCATGCACATTATTTGCACTGATGGCGGATAGCTCGTATAAATCGTTGTAGCAGTTTAGCTCCTTGCTGGTGTCGTCCTTCGGGTCTACCATCTCCCCGTTCATACACTCACTGCTCGCCTTTACAAACAATGGGTTTTTTAGAAGGACTACATCTTCTTCGTTTGAGTCGTCGAGATTGGTGAGATGGGCAACCCGCCCCTGACCGTCCCGCTGACCCCCCCTTATGTCACAATGCTTGGGGCCGAATTGCGGGTAGGCCACGTTGGATAAGCTGCTCCCTTGTGAAGAAGCCACCCTGCACCCCCTCTCAGGGGAATATTCTGCTCCCCCCTCCAAGCGATTAAATTGCAGCCCACTCAAAAAAGGATAAATGAAAAAATCTTCCTTCAGTTTGTAACGCAGCAGTGAGTTATCATTTGCGGGCACCTCCTCCCTGAGGTTTATTCCGACGAGTACTTGCTTGATGCTTTTTATTATATCTTTGTTGTGAGCAAATTGGGGGTCGTCACAGGGGTCCTCCACTGCTTGCTTGTAATTGTTGTGTGCTTCAAAAAGAGATTCGCCTTTGCTTCTCCCCCAGGGATGTCTCCCCATAGCGGCACCGTGCAAGGCGGTGTTGTTCCCGCGGGTGGCCCTGCTCCCGTAGACGCTTTTCCCCCGGTAGTCCTCATGGTACTGCTTCACAAGCTGCTCCCTCTCTATATTGTCCTCCTCGGTGCAATTATCCAAGTGCACCTCCCACACACTAGGTTCATTTCGGAACCAGTAAAGTGTATATATAAAAACGGACAAGTAGCTGGGGAAAAAATTTGTGTAGAAGTCTTCACATGAATGTAACAATTCGTGAATCAAAAGGAAAGAAAAATAAATTTGCTCATTTTTGTATACATACTTGGCAACGTTTACATTACCGTAGAAAAGGAATCCACTTGCGTTTTTGTGGCCCTGCTCATGTTGGTTCGTGATAATATATATAACTAAACTTAAAAGGGTAAAGATGATAAGGATTATATTGTTCAGCATTAGGGTGTCTTCTCTCCTACTATAGTATTGCAGCTTTATATACCTATTGGTGTAGTAAATAAATTTATTTTTTTTTTTTTCAAATTTGTTCATGTCAATTTTGGAGAATAATAGCTTCACAATTTTGAAGTAGCTCATGTAAAAGTTAAAAAGGGCTTCATTGAATTCTTTCTCGGCTACATTTTCATTAGTACTTCCATGTCCACTGTTGGAATTTCCTTCCTTCTTTCCCTCTGTGTGTTTATTCCTCAGTCGGGAATTTACTTTGCCCTGGTGCTTGTTCCTTTGACAGTAAATGGTATCCTTTGCCCCGTTCTCACTGCCTTTTGTAGATGGCAAAAAATGTCTTCCTTTACTTTTGATGTAAAATATTCCCCTGCCCAATTTGCAGGAAGTTTCTCCGTGGCAGGGAGTACACACTGCGCTGTCGCGGCTGTCGCGGCTGTCGCGGCTGTCGCGGCTACCCAAGTCGACGCTGCCAGATGAGCCCTCCCGCAGGCGCGACAACAAATTGGCCAAGCTCTTCCCCCCGCTCAGGACGCTCTCCATGTACATGACAACGGCGTCCCTGTTCGGAGCAGGCTTAACCGCTATCAAGGAAAGGAAGTAAAAAAAAAGGCACTTGATCGGATTGCCCCCTGTGTACAGGAGAGTCAGCTGATTGAACAGGTGGCCACTGTACCTATAATAGTTTAATGCATTGTAATAATTCAAGCATGCCTTCATTTCATTTTTTTTTTTATTTTCCTCAAAGAAATAACATTTATATCTGTGCAGATCGCCCAGGATTTTAAAAAGGTTGCTGATGCAGATTCGAACGATTTCTAAACCGCTGTGCAGAGTAGTCTCCCTCTCACGTTTCGTGTCATCGCGTTTGTCACCACGTCCGTCACCATGTCGGTCACCATGTCGGTCGTGATGCTTGGCGTAGAAAATGTCAATGACGTTGTTCACATAACAGTCCTTCAAATACGTATCTCCGGTGTACACATCACTCATGGGTACATGTCCGGAGGAGTCACTTCGTCTACCCACCACGCTTTTCATGTGTGAAATATACTCGTCCTTTTTCTCGCCATATATTTTTAATGTGGTGGATAAAATGGCTTGGAAGTAATCACACGCATGGTCTATATTTATGCGCAGAGTTAGAAGGTACTTTACTAGCAGGGGACCGTTGCCTTTTCCACTCTGTAGCTCTCGAACATTTTTTGTTATTTTTTTTATGTTCTGATAAAAGCAGTACAACCATATGTATTTCAACAGCTGAATGGCCTGCGAGTTGTTATGCCGTATGTATTCAAAAAGGATTTCTTCTTTTTTTTTTTTTTTTCTTCTTGGGCCAGTCATGCTATTCTCCGCTGCGCGCGCGTCTTTCACCCTCATTATTGGTCTCTTTCGGGCGTAGCATTAGGCAAGCGCACGCAGGCGTGTGTATGTGTGGGTGGGTGGCTGGGAGGGGAGGTCTCGGTTGGTTGGGTAGCTGTGCGTGCGACTCAGTGCATATACTTATGCGTAACTATATATTTTATAAAGCTGTACTCGGCAACGGGGTTTGCACCTCACGGAGGAACAACTCCCGCGACAAATGCACACGCGGAAAAAAAGAATCCCGTTTTTAACATGTCTGTATGATCGTCATGTGCTGCTCATTTATCTCTTACGTGTACATGTCTCGTGCGCACAACTATCACGCGGAATGCGCTAAAATGGAATATACCCCCTACGCATATTACTGCATTTTCTAAGAAGCCGGCTATAAAACGCCTTTTTCTTTTGTGGGCAACTCCCTCCTAAGGCAGGTAGAGATTTCTACTGTTGAGAGAATAGGGGGAAACTCCTCTACTCAACGCGCATTACCGTTGTGTGGGATACGACTTGCTCCTTTTTTTCTGCATTTGCTGTGCCGGGTAGAGTGTGACATCCTTTGGTGGTCCTATAACGTGTATTATATATATATGTGTGTATACACGTATATACGTTTCACATGGACGCGTGCACGCACCTTTGTGTTCACCCCAACTACTACGTGCGCTTCGAAATGACACCTGGGCGGGTTACTTGATATGCAGGCTTTCGCTTTGTACGGCGGGGGGTTCGCACCGTTAACGCGTTTACAGAGTCCACATTGCGTAATTGCTTTGTCCGCTTCTTAGCAGAGTTCCTAATGTGTCGCTACTGCTGGGGCCACTGCTGAGAGCGCTACCGAGAACGCTGCTGAAAACGCTGCTGGAACATTTTTCTTTTTTTTTTTTGTAACTCTGCCCCTTTGGAAATGCTATTTGAACGATGGGTATATTCCCATGTGCACTGAACAACTAAAAAGGATAAGGGAAAAAAAAAAAAAAAAATATATATATATATCCCTCTTTAACCAAAGAGGAAAGAAAAATACGCAATATATTTTTTGGCGCTATATTTTCTTAGTGTAAATTTAAAGCGATACATGTACATGTACGCACATGTTCTCGTGTACTCGTAGACTTGTGTACATATATAAATGTATAGAAAAAATAAATGCAAAAAAAAAAAAAAAAAAAAAAAAAAACAAGTCTAAAATGGTATTAAAAAAAAAATATATATCTTTGCATAAGGCTTTGTACAATTATATTCCTGCCACTATGTCTATAAATGCAATTTATTATTTTTTCGTTCATTTCATCACACTTTTGTGAAATGTATGCATACGTATATATGTATATTTGCATACGTGTGGAAATACTCTTTTTTTTTTTTTTTTTTGTTTTGGTGAGGGGCTTCCTCCAAGTGTACATTTGTATATTAATAAAAATGCGTACAGTTTAATTTTTTTTTTTTTTTTTTTTTTTTTGAACTAGCCCCATGGCACATTGTGCAATTGCTAATTGTACAAAAAGTACGAATGGCCGAAAAAAGAAAGTTAAGTTTAATTGCATCGTACTCAGTCCAACTACACGGCATTATATGACACTACATAGCGTTACAGCGCGCTACATCGTTTTGCATTCCATTTCGTTCCAATCTTTTCCACACTGGATGTGCGCCAAGTGGCCACGTCGTCTTTATTTTTTCTCAAACGGGCTTTTTTGTCAATCCTTATAAAACCTCACCGCAAATAAAAAGGTTGCACTTTTTTTGTGGATGGCACAGTGTCGACGCGAGGGTTGGCGGCACAAATGAGGACGCACTGCAATGTAGGTTGTGCCCACCACATGCACTTTTGTTTCTTTAAGTGATACATACACGTCCAGATTTGCATGTACATGTGTGCAAAACTTTCCCAATACACTCTTTGCCCTCGTCCATTCAAATGTCAAAATAAATACACACATGGTCCACTCGACGTAACTCCGTTTTGGAGCCGCAACCTCGCACTGCGCATGACAAATTGGGGTTTTACGCAAGATGCTAATTTTTTTTTTTTTACATGCCTGCAAATATATAGTGCAAAATATGCAAATGTGTGGCTACAAAACGAAGGTAATGTTATCTCTACATGCAGTTTTGTTGCACCACAATGGAGGAGGTTAGCGTGCAGATAGAGCCAGTTTTGCATATCTGCGTCCAAAGGGCTTAAAAAAAAAGCACATATACACAAAGGAAAGGTAACACGTGCACAAGTCTTGCGCGCCAGTTGTGCACCTCTTAATGTTATCTTTGAAGCCAACACGGGAAAAAGGACAAACGGGAGGTGGCAGCATGTGTGTGGAAAGAAAATGTCTACGTCTACATGAAAATGTTAATGAGCATATATATATTTATTCATGCTTAAATGAACGTTTTCTCCCCATATCCGTGGGCAGTGAACAGAAGAAATTCACTATAGAATGGCTATTCATAAAAAAAAAAAGTAGCCGTTTTGCCTGACCCGTTCATAAAAAAAAAAAAAAAAAAAAAAAAAAAAAACACCCATTTCGCTTGACCAGTTCATAATTTCCCCCCTTAAGCATGTAGCTACCACCGTTCATACGACATCGGAAATGGATTAATCACAACAGAAAAAGGCCTTTTACTGATCGAGGTAGCGTGTTGGCGCTTTTAAGTATATTCATTCTTATGAGAGCGTCTACGCCAGAACGTATTCGACTATGAATGCTCCATTTTCCACTTCGTTACGCCCTAAAATGGGACAACATGATGTCATACAGATTTTGCAAACAGCCAAATGGTTGTTCTAGCTAAA
>NW_012192610.1:98152-110489 GCF_000956335.1 Plasmodium fragile | reverse complement strand
TTTTTTTTTTTTTACATGCCTGCAAATATATAGTGCAAAATATGCAAATGTGTGGCTACAAAACGAAGGTAATGTTATCTCTACATGCAGTTTTGTTGCACCACAATGGAGGAGGTTAGCGTGCAGATAGAGCCAGTTTTGCATATCTGCGTCCAAAGGGCTTAAAAAAAAAGCACATATACACAAAGGAAAGGTAACACGTGCACAAGTCTTGCGCGCCAGTTGTGCACCTCTTAATGTTATCTTTGAAGCCAACACGGGAAAAAGGACAAACGGGAGGTGGCAGCATGTGTGTGGAAAGAAAATGTCTACGTCTACATGAAAATGTTAATGAGCATATATATATTTATTCATGCTTAAATGAACGTTTTCTCCCCATATCCGTGGGCAGTGAACAGAAGAAATTCACTATAGAATGGCTATTCATAAAAAAAAAAAGTAGCCGTTTTGCCTGACCCGTTCATAAAAAAAAAAATAATAAATAAATAAAAAACACCCATTTCGCTTGACCAGTTCATAATTTCCCCCCTTAAGCATGTAGCTACCACCGTTCATACGACATCGGAAATGGATTAATCACAACAGAAAAAGGCCTTTTACTGATCGAGGTAGCGTGTTGGCGCTTTTAAGTATATTCATTCTTATGAGAGCGTCTACGCCAGAACGTATTCGACTATGAATGCTCCATTTTCCACTTCGTTACGCCCTAAAATGGGACAACATGATGTCATACAGATTTTGCAAACAGCCAAATGGTTGTTCTAGCTAAAAAAAAAAAAAAAAAAAAAAAAAAAATACGCAAATATGTGTCAATATGTGTGCACACACATGCGACCAGGTTAATTGCAACGAGGAAAGGCACCACAATTCCATTTTCACGAAAACAGATCATTCTACATTTAAGAGGTGTAAAAAAAATAAAGTGTCCTCCTCTAATTATGCTTCCTCATTTTTAACGAATATTTACTTTCGTGCGAGCGTAATCCTTTTGATTTGCTCCAAAGAAAAAAAAAAACTTAAGAGAGTCGTCTGTGCACGCGCTTTTAATCTTTACGTGGAAGACACGTCTAGGATTCAGCAATTGCGATTTGTTCTGTTATGTTACATTGTGATTTGCTCCTCCCTGACGATTTTTCTGAACACGCTCAACGCTCCTTTTTGTTTTCTCCAAATTGTGCATGGAATGTTTTCGCCTACGCCTCACCCCATTTAGCGTTTTCTCCTTGCGCTTTGAGGTGCCCCGTGGTTGTAAGGGCACATACACACATGGAGCAGACCTTATGCGTACGTCACTTTAGGAGAACAGCCTGTCTCCCACGTGCAACATAGTATGCTCATTTTTTTTTTTTTTTTTTCTGACCCCCTTACCCCTTTTTAAAGATGGCGAAATCGACAGATTTTAAAAACTTATTTTTGCTGAATTCAATTCATTCGCTGATTTTACTGATTTTCATGGAAATTTTTTTTTTCCTTTTGGATGGAATAAACACGTTTGAGTTTATAAGCATCCAGGAGAGAATATCTCAAATGATATGGTGCTCCTTCTTTGTCGTGCAGATTGGAATCTTAAAAGTAGCAGAGGTGTTTTCCAAAAAAGCAAATGGGAAAGAGATTGTCTGTGTGCATTATTTGTTCATTATATACGTTTTTTTGTTTCCTCTTTCATCAGCCCTTTTGCTTACATCCGCTTTGTCTTGGTCCAAGATAGTTTATTTTATTTGTATTTTGAGCCTGTCTACATCTGTTAAAATAAAAGGTCTATTATTTATTTGCACCATTACGTTGATCACTGGGTTCGTGCGCTTTTACAATAGCATGCCAACGTTTCCCATCGCCCTTTGTTTCACTCTGCTTCTGCTTCTAACTATTGTAGTATGTTTCATCGTTCACCTTGAACTGTACACCCTCGCTAGCCAAATAACTTACATTAAGAAGAAGCCGCTGCGTGCTTTGGACACCGTGCAACCCTACTTCCAGGAGCTCGAGAAGAAGGCCATCTTAATAAGGAACAAGTTCATATACTGCCAGCAGAATAATATCAGCGTGGATATACTAGGTTTGACGCTAAGAAAAAAAAAAAAAAAAAAAGCGGCGCCATTGAGTGCCACACGACTGTGTTCCTCCCCTGTGTGTTTTGCGCCATGTGGGTGCACGTCACCACGTAACCGCGTAACACCTTCACCACGTCACCGCTTTTACCCTGCAGGGAACAACCTGTTTGAATATGAGGAGAACGACGGAATTCAAAAGATAAAAACGATAAACCAAAGCAAGATAAGGCTGGACCCGTATGGTGACGACCTGACCAGTGTGCAGTGCGACACTCCCCTCGACGTGAGCGACGTTAACTTCTCCAGCGTGAACAACTTTGGCATCGGGGGAGAGAAGCAGAACCTGAGGGATGACAGTGCTTCTTCGTTCCAAAGGGGGGAATCATTATCGGTGGGGCACAAATTTAGGGATCAGACAAGGGTCGACAAAAGGAAGGGAGGAAGAAGAACAGTGTATCCTTCGGAGGAGTCCCCGCAAGTGAACACCCCAGGGGGACAGCAATATGGTATAGCTCATATTGACAAGCCAAATCGCACAAAAAGTGGAGGCAAAAATGATCGCCGGAGAAGTGACTTACCCCAGGTGAAGCACCTACCCTCGAGAAGGAAACGAAGTGGACTCTCAAACAGGAACCTATCCAATTTGAACAGCTCAAACGCAAGAACATTTGGAGCCAAACTGGACAGGGCACAGCCTTCATATGATGGAGAGACGTACAAAAAGGAGATTGTGCAGAGGCACTTTAGCTTGCTGCAAAGTGGACTAGGAAAATTTAATAGAAGAAAAAACATTATACTCTGTGAAGAGTTGAAAAAAAATATTACGTACATATATTTTGACCGAGATGGGAAGGTGAAGCGATCCCAAATTATTCCCCTGTATGTTTTGGAGAGACACAACTTGAGTAACATCTCGGGTTATTTGAGAAGCGACCATACGTGGTCAGGCAGCGGGAACCATTATAAGATGCTCGCTCTGTTGAAGGAATACCCGGGTATGAAAATGGGAGGCCCCAACCAGGGGCCTCTTCAAATGAATTCGTTGGGGGGATTACGCAACGGGAGGGGCAATGGGGGGGACGCCCACATGGACGCTCGCGACACCCGCAACACCCGCAACAACAGCAGTGTGTTCCTCGTCGAAAGTGACCCAAAGGCTCGCGTGGAAGACAAGCTTCACATTTTCAACTCTGATGTGTTGATAAGAGAGGAGAAGAGGAACGCCTCTAATGATAACCATCGCTCGTTCTGCGCATCGGTGGGAGGGACCAGTAAAAGGGGGAATTCGAGTGAAATGGCGCACCAGGGCCGAAAGAGTGCTAGGTTGTTTTACCTCATCCAATCAGCTAAAGCAGAGGGCGGTGGAGCGACAGGGAACAAGGACCCAAATTTGAAGGCAAAGAAAAAGGGGAACCATGTTGCTCACCCCGACTCTGTTAGCAACAGCGGTGATGGAAGTACGAGCTCTGTGAAGGACAAGTCCCTCTTGCATGTAAATACATCGATCAGAAAAGACAAATATATTATCCATCTGCACGGTTCAAGTGATGATAGCCTATCCAATTCGAACAATGTATTATACATTGATGATGTTGTAGATGGCTCCTCCGGTACAGACATGGAGGAGGAGAGCGGAGATGGCATTGCCAATTGTGGCACATCTTCTGATGAGAGCGTTGATGTGGGGTGGAGGAACAGGCGGAGGGGAAGGGGCAAGGTTGGTGACACGGGGGATGTGGAAAATATGGAAGATATGGAAGACGCGGTTTGTTTTGTTAGCGAGATGGGGGAAAGACGTAGAGATGTTTTTGCCCCCGCTGCGGAACGGCTACACGGTACACACAAAATGGGGAAGAAAAAAAGCAGCTGCTATTACGGGACAAAACTATCACTGAAAAGAAATAATAATAAGAAGACGAAGAAGAAGAAGAAAAAAGAAAGCCACTCGGAGGTAGCGTTGCGAAAGGAATTATTCCTCCAATTTTATGACGTCATTTCTACAGATGGTACGAATGAGCTATACAACGGAGTGCATAAGCAGAGGTGTCGCCATCCCCGTTGCAAAGGGCTTCTCTCTTTTGTGAATGTATTGGGGAATTTTTTCAGGGGGGTAAGGTGGGGAGTTGCAAAGTGGGGGTATGCTCCATCCCGTGCAAGAGGAGGGGGGAAATACTGGGTGAACTATAACGATGCCTTTACCACAGCAGAGTGGAGACAGAACATTCGGGACAGCGAGTTGGAGTACATATTAAAATATAAAAATTTCACCAAGTGGTACAGATATTGGGTGAGCAGTGTCCTGTTCCGCTACTACAAAAGCACCCAGTTTTTTACCCTTCTATTATTGTTGCTAAATGTATGTATTAGTTTTGTACAGATGGTGATGTTCTCATTAGTAATCAGAGCTGATCATGTGGGGGTAAAGTGGGCAAACCTGTTTTACAAGAACAAGACGGTACTCATGAGGAGGACCGAATTTAACTTACACAACACAATGGATGAGTACATTTTTAATCGACTCCTTTGTGTAAGGATACCAATGCAGGTTGTGTTAAATGTGCTACTAATAATACCATCCTTTGTGGTGAAGAATTATCGGCATGTAAAATGGCTGAATGTGTGTTCCATTCTCAACTGCCTCGTAAATATATTCTTCGGGGCAGTGGATATTTCGTACTCACTCAACAATAAGGTGTATAACATGGAGAAGCTTTACCCTGTTTTAAACTACTACAACATATTTGACCTATTTCTGGTTGGGAAGCTGACGATGAGCATTTTTCTAATCCCCTTTATCACAAATTTTAATGACTTGAAGACGAATGCTTTGGTTTGTCTGAGCTGCGTGTGCTACATTGGCACGTTCTACAGCACCTTCAATCCTTTTTCATTTTCCATCAAGCTGATGTACATCACCAATTTTGTGGTTCTCATCGCGACGGCTGCCTCGACTGTGTATTATTCTGGGTATGGCTGCGGCGTAGACGGCCAAAAGGGGGAGACTCCCCACACACACAATGCACAACGCTCTCCCATGCGTCATATACGCACATTACACCACTACACGGAATTGTCACCACGCCGCCCCTTCCCCCCTACCTCAGGCTGATCGCCAAATCACGCAAGATGATCTTCGTCAAGTACGTGCTGCCCTACTTCATATACCTGACCTTCCTGAACACGGACCCGAGCATCCAGATGGAGATAAAGGAAAAGCGGCGGGCAGGGTAGGGCACTCTCCTCCCGTCCCCCTCTGTGTACATCTCCCACTTTTGCACGTCGTTGTGCACTCCATGGGGACCATAAGAAAAAAAAAAAAAAAAAAAAAAAAAAAAACAATCCAGTGAATTGGCGCTAACCGAAACGATTGCGCATGGTAACAATTCTTTTTTTTTTTTCTATTCCTCCCCACGGAGAGCACTTTGATCGAATTGAGAACTTCCCCTCTATATTGTTTATCCTGTTCCCGCCAGTGGTAAATGTGTTATTCGGCTGTACACTGCTCACATGTACGACTTTACCAAACGTGGACTAGCCAAAGGCCTGTAAAAGCCAGCACGATTAGTGTCCCCCATTTGTGCCATCGAACCCTACAAAGAACACCTCCAAACTGTGTGCATTGGATGAGGATTACCAAACGAGAGGTAGTAACTGATCTGAGTTCATTACCCCCAAGTGAAAGCCTCTTTTTTGTGTACATCGCTAATCCTCCTCGGGAGATATAAAAAAAAGCGCGCGTTGTGATTTTACAGGGGTGTGTGTGTGTGTGGTTGTAAAGCAAGTTGGGAAGGGAACTGAAGTGAAGGGAAGAAAACAAGCCAAAAGCCCAGTTTGAGTTCATATCGCCCCCTACCCCTTTGAAGAAAAGCATGAAGAACAGCATGGAGAAAAGGACTAACTTGGGTCTGAGCTGCTGTTCCATATCATCCGTCCCGCTGGACTACGAAGGGAACAAGCGGAAGGTCATTGAGAGTATAAAAAAATGCAAAGAGCTAAAGTGCACAGTTCGAGTTGGTGGTGAATTGGAACTGTGTGGGGTGAGCTGTAGAGACAGCTTCAAAGAGGTTGAGGACATGCATGAGAATTGCTGGTACTGTTTAAGCGAATTGATGAAGGAGAAATGGGGAGATGAATCACTTATGCAGAACATCCTGTGCTTTGTGAGCATGCCAGTGTATTTTAAAAAGAAGCTCTACAACTGCCAAGTGGTTATATACAGAAACAAAATTGTTTTGCTTTCTCCGAAGGAGTACCTAAGGGATGAGGAGAGGAAGTACTTTGCTCCCTGTTCAGCGTTGGGTAAGGGGGTTGCAGATGGTGGAGAGACGACAGGAGCAGCAGAAGGGACCCCTCCTCTTATGGGCCATTCGAGGCACATCCAGTTTAATGACTCCAGTGTGCAGCTTCTCGGTAACTGTCTCCAAACCTACGCACTTCCCAAATGTGTTCAGGAGGTAACCAATCAGACGGAGACCTACATCGGCAAGGCACTAATACAACTGGGCGACGTATTGATTCAGCATGTTTTTTTGAATGACCTGATGCACGTTGAGAGGGGTGTTCTGGTGGATGCTCGAGTGGAGCAATTCAACCGTCACGGGGTAGCGTACATGACGGGTACTGGCAGCAGTACGAATGGTTTCCCTACAGGGGATAGCGTCACTGGGGAGACCCACAATGTTCCTTTTGAGCAGGATCCTGTAAAGGTGAACCTGCGCAAAGGAGATGGCAATGTGTCGCTTAACGAAATCGATGTCCTCTTGGTTAGCGGCTACGTCCCCAACGAGTTGCTGCTCTTTAAAAAGTACTTCATTCAGATGATGAAGTTGACACAATGCTATCCTCATGTAGTCCTAAGTTATAATAGCAACTCCGGGTGTGATAATTATTTTTACAAGTACGATGGGTTTTCTTTCATTAGTCAGAACAACCAAGTGCTGACCAAGAATGCCAGATTTACATTCGATGAGGTACAGGTTGCGTCTGTCAGTGTGTTGTTAAAGAGGGATCCCCACCCAGGGAGGGAAAGCAAAATGAATTTCCCAATCATCAAAGTGGACAAGGATGAAAAAAATGTGCAGAGTAAAACAAGTGCAGATGGGGACCACGACGGGGAGTGCATTTTTTCTTACACCAAAGAAATGGAATTGTGTATAAAATATTCAAAGGAGGTGATTTGGGCGAACCTACCACAGAACTTTAACTGGCAAATGTACACAAAGAATAATGCATTAATGTCCAGCTTGATGAGGAAATATCACCCGAGTCCGGATGGTTGGCAATACCAGTTTTGTAAGCAGAAGTGCTCTCTGCATAATGTATATGAGGAGCTGTGTTTTAATAGTGCCTTATACATGTGGCACATTTTGCACCTGACTCATGCCAAGGGGTTTATGTTGGCCTTGTCCGGGGGAGTCGATTCTGGGTTCTCCGCGTGCATGGTTTACCTTCTCTCAATAATGATCGAGATGTGCATGAAGGAGAGGGGTGCGCATCCGTTTGACGGGTCTGACCCGTTTGCCCGCTTCCTCAGTGAGCAATTTTGCCACAAGCTGAAGCGGCTGCTAATTGACACCCCCTGCCGGAAGGAGATATGCAACAAGTTGCTGAACACGCTGTCGCTTCCCTCGAAGAACAGCAGCGAAAACACCAAGTCCTACTCGGAGCAGCTAACAAGGGCAATAAATTCATACCACACTGTGTACTGCATAGACGATTTATTTGACTTTTTTAAAAGTGCGGGAAGAAATTTAATTAAGGAAGAAATGAAATTTAAAAGCCAAGGAGGAAGCAATTACCAGGATCTGTGTTTACAGAACGTACAGTCTAGGTCGAGGCTTCTAATGACCTACTTCTTCTCCCCACTTATATGTCACAAGAGATATGCCCCCTTGAATTTGCACAACGAATTTCTACTTACCATAGGTACTGGTAATTTGGACGAGACGATAACTGGGTACTACACGAAATATGACTGCTCATCAGGGGACATAAATCTTATTGGCAATGTTAGTAAAATATTAATAAAGGAGACCATGTGTTTGTTAGCAAATGATCCCATGTATAATTTATCTGTGTGCAATTTTATAAATAAATATCACCCCTCTGCTGAGTTAAAGCCATTGGAGAATACACAGACAGATGAGGATGATTTGAATTTGAAGTACCTGGAGATTAAGCTGTTGTCCATATTGAAGAATAATTTTTTTTTGGGTCCGTCTTCCATGATGCACTACTTGGCAAGGTACTTTTGGTCCGAGGGGTCGATGAGTGCAGGTGAAATGCTCGATAAGGTGAAGACTTTCTTCTCGCGAAGTGTACAGAATACACACAAGGTACTTATCCTCCCGCCTGCACTCATGGGGGAAGCCTGTGGGTTGCACCTCTCCTCGTTGGTGAACTTCGCGCGGGTCAATGTGGATGCGTTGAAGCGGGTAGCGGGGTGAGAGGCGGGACGTGGCTGAGCGGTGGGAAGTGGCTGCGCGATGGGACGCGTTCGCTGCGTGGCGAACTGCTTTACCGCCCTTCCACCTCATAGGAAGTCACGCTCGAACAGTGCGACCTGGTTCCGAATGATGTCCTCCAAGTTGTCCTCCCGTTTGTCGACCGCCTCATTCAGGTAAGTCTCAAATATGAATTGATCTTCGTCACTCAAATTTTGCGTATCATCCAAGTTGATGGAGGTGTTTAGAATTTTCTGGTTGATTGTTCGCTGCTCTCGTGCGTCGGCAGTTGTGCTGTCCGTTACGTCCTTCTCTGCACCGTTCGTCGTGCTGCCCACAGCATGCACCACACTGCTGACCTTCCTGCGCGGTGCCAACTTCGCACCTTTTGCCGCGACTCCCCCTTGGCCTTTCACTTTACCCCTCAACACTGTCCTTGTTTCATTAAACGTATTTTTTCCCTTGCGTGTACTATTATGGGCCGCCTGACGACTCGCATTTGTAGTGTCCACTCCGGAGTGAACTTTCATCTTGAAGGTGCCTTGCTTACACCCCTTGGATGTACTTGAAATTGATTCTGCGTTGGGGGTACTTTTGCACTGCTTTGCGTCTGTACGCAGTCTTGTGGGGGCCCCCTTTTTGGCAGCACGGGTGGCAGAGTCTGGCCTCTTCAGCTTCTCCCCGCCGTGTATATGGTTGGAGGTCACATTAGCGGAGATTACATCCCCGGTGGGCCTGCCCACCTGATGAGCCTCCCAACCGCGCGGACTGCTTCCCTGGGGAGCAATTGCCGCCTCGTCGCCAAGGCCACCCCCATTGCGCAAGTCACTCCCGGTCAGGTCCAACCTGGAGAAGCTTTCACGCAAATTCGAATTGCCTGTGGCAAAATTATGAACAAAATGGCAATTTAAAACGTTGTTACTGTAATCTGGGTGGTCACTTATGTTTGTCTCAAGTGGGGCATCTAGATGTGGATAACCGCTGGCTTGCAGATCTCCCCGCAGATGGTCCTCCTCCTTATGGAGCGCCATTTCCATTTGAGGATCGCTCAGAGGGGCTGACATGGACGTATCATGCTCTTCGTGGTGGTGACCTAGGTATATGTAATTATTATATGCACTGTGGCTTGATTTGGGCTCTTCATAATGTTCCTCTTGTTCTTCATTTGTGTAGGCTACCTGTTGTCTTCGCCACGGCTGCGCATCTGCATACACGCGCTCGTTGTCGCTAAAGAGGAGCTCCATCAGTGGGTTGTCTCCATTCCCCTCGATTGAACATTTTTGTCTCGTTCCTTCCATCATCTGATGCGCTCCACGAGGTGATACCTTCTCTCGTCGTGACGACGCTTCCTCCACGTCCCCTTCACAACTGAACGTCCTCACCGACTGCACCATCTTTTTAATACAGTTGAATGTTTCTAGTGTGACTCTTTTGAGCCTTAGTATGTCTTGGTCCATCTGAGGGTTGCACCTTCTTAGTGTTTGTATTTGTTCTGTGTAATCGGAGTCCCACAAGTGATCGACCTGGGCAGTACTCGCGCAGGAGACACCACTGGAGGGGGAGCTGTCAGAGGGGGACCTGTTAGAGTGAGACGTGTTGGAGTGGGACCTGTTGGAGTGCGCTGCGTTAAAACCCTCCTCAGCGAACAACTTAATTCCTAACTCGGGGTAAAATTTTTTTTCTCTGAATTCCTGCCTGGCCACAGGGGCGCTAAGGTCCTCCTCCAGGGGGTCCGTCCTGATGTTAAGCCTGTCCATAATGGGTGAAAGCACTTCATTCCTTTTCTTCAACTCTTGTGCAAAATATTCCATGGTACTCTCTCCTGTTGTGGATGCTGACCTGTCGGTCGAGATTGTCATGCGACCCCTGTCACTGCGGTTGTCATGTGAGTAAAAATGGTCCAAGGCTCTTCTGTTCGTTTTTGCCCACGAGGAGGGGGACTCCGTTACGTGGTTAGCATAGCATTTGTCCCTCCGCTTGTGTGTACCTTTCTGTGCGGCCATTTTCCCTTTACGCCTCATAGCAGGAGAGGAGACAACGCCAAGCTCTCGCTCCCGCTCCCATTCACACTCACTGGAGAGTACACTTAGCAGACTGCTACCCTCGCCGCTACTACCAAAGTAAGCTCGTCCACGACAGGTTGGGTTCTGTTCAAATTGACTCGATCTATGTGGCTCATTTAAGGCACTCCATTTGTCCACATGCGTACGTTTGTACATTCGTTTAGGTACACCAATGTGATACTTGTGGTTAGGGGGGTGTCTACCTTTCTGTTGCATCACTCTCCTGTTGTGCTGCTTGCCCCCTTCATTGTGTTGCCCACCTGACGAGAAACCATCATTGTGGATTAGGTCTGACAAGGGGTACTTTCCTTCACTGCTGTTCATGCAGGAAGGGCCTGTGTCGCTATGGGGGCTACACAGATGGTCGTTATTCACATCGGACAAACTATGTCCTCCCCTTTCCTTCATCCTTTTATCCCTTTTATCCATTTCATCATTAATGGTTTGTTTTTTTAATTTTGAGTGATCCTTTTTGTTACTCCGTTTGTGAGAGGCGCATCGTTGTGTTGCTTCCCCACGTGAGTCACACTCGTTAGGTGTCTTTTCTTCGTTGAACTTTGTGTCCATCCCGTTGGGGGTTGCATCGGTCGCCGCAGTCGTGGCAGTAGTAGTAGCTGCCGTGGCGGGAGCGGACTTACGCGCCGAGGGCTCGTTGTTCTTCCCGGTCCTCATGCGTTGAAGCCTTTGCTGATACTCGACTTTCACTTTGTCTAAGTTTTTGGACTTCAAGCTGTTTCTCTTCTGCTCCAGTTCTTCATTTGTGAGTTTATATTTGTCCAAGTCGTTCTGGTAACTATTCCACTCGTTGGTGTGTTTGGCCTGGCTAGCTATTTTGGTATTTTTCCCTTTGGCATCATTTTTTTTTTTTTTTTTTATGAACATGTTCATACTTTTTTTTTTCCTTCTCACCAAAGGCATTCGTGGCTTGTTGAGATTTTTGTTTAACATTTGGCTATTCCATTGTATTACCTTTTTTTTAATCGACATTTTGGGTGGGTCTTTTTTGTTCTCCTCGACTTGGTCGTGTTGGTTTTGTCGTTGGAGTGTATTGTCCTCCTCCGCACTTGGTCCGCTTCGCTCATTCGGCCCGCTTCGTTCACTCGGTGCGCTGTCCCTCTCCTGGTTTTGTTTTTTTTTTACTTTTTTTGCATTTTTTATGGCTTTTTCAAAAAAGTCTTCCACCAGGGAGTCATAGCTACTCGCGTCATCGTTCGCGTTTTTTTTCATTTGAGTAAGAGTGCCATCAGGACAACTATCTGCCTCCTCACCGTTAAGCAAAATGGGATCCTCCAATTGGAAATTTTTTGGGTAACTAAATAGTGGGTCTTCCTCCATTCGGTTGGCCGTTCGGCGCAAGGAGTTTCCCCTCGATGGGTTACCTGCCCTTCTAACTTTGTAACCTCTTACCGTCCCAGCAGTCACGTCGCTGTGTTGGCTTTCGTCGGACGGCGTCATTGTCATGGCACTTTTTGGAGGAGTGGGCCTGTGCGTGGGGAGGAGCGAGGTGCAAAGAGCAAAGTGGAACCTACATGTGTACGCTCGTGCGTGTGTATTTTCCGCGTCATGTTTCCAAACTTGCGCGGAGAAAAGTCGCCAAGCGAATTTATGACCGTTTCATGAGATTGGGGAGAAAGCAGGTAAAAAGTTTTCAAAAAATTACAAAAAAAAAAAAGGGGGAGTTTTTTTTTTTTGGCCTCCCCATATGAGCCTGTTTTGGAAGAACAAAGGTGAAAGATGTGCACGCACAAAAAAAAAAAAAAAAAAAAAAAAAAAAAAGAGT
>NW_012192610.1:93398-96052 GCF_000956335.1 Plasmodium fragile | reverse complement strand
CACAAAAAAAAAAAAAAAAAAAAAAAAAAAAAAAATACAAACGGGTATTCGTGGAGAGGCACTTTCGTACACATATCCACGCGAGCTAATTAATCTCCCCAATGGGCGTGAACAAACCTCAAGAGGGATTCATGGGGGGGACTAAAGTAAGTAGTTAGGACCCCACTAGGGTAAATCAAAACGGAGAGCTGGGAAAAAAAAAAAGAGCGCACATGTGTATATGCACACACGAGACCCACGAACGTTCTTCCAATGGTTGAGTAAAGGTGAAGTTAACCCGTCCGGGGGTGTCACTGGTTGTCTTTCTTCCATCCCTCAGGGTGTTTTTTCCGACAGACGAACTCGATTAGCCATTCCGCTTCTCTCCTTTTTCACGAGGGGGTAACTACTCGAGGTAACTGCATGGGGGTTGGTTATTTTTTTTCCAACCTCTTAGTTTACCCCCTACCCGTATGGACGTCTTCACCGGCGGGTCACTTGTTTGAATTCTGTTCCTTGTGGCGCTTCTTATCCCGTTTGGCTTTTGTCATTCCCTTCTGCCTTATCCAATTGCTCACTTTTTGTTTTCATTTTTTTTTTTTTTTTCATTCCGATGAGGGGCTGCTCCACGTTCGCAATTTCGATCACGTCACTGGGTTTGAATTTTGTGTTGCACGCTGTGCACGCATTTTCCTGCGGGGGGAAGAAGAGGTGAGAAGCAGAGGTGAGTCACAGACCATAAAAAGGATATGGATGAACGAGTAAAGTGTGTAGGTGGGGGGGAAATCACATCTATGTGAGTTGTCCTACACACCGCGATTCAATGCTGCACGTCGTGCCCCCCCCCCTTTTGCGCGCACACCTACCTTGGCGATGTTCGCATGACTGAAGACCTTTTTGGAGAATACACAGCCGCAGGAGAAGAGGCACATGGCCCCGGAGGAGGGATTAATAATTTCGTTCGAGATGGAGCAAACCAATTTGTTCTCTTCATTTAATTTATTTTTGCAGAGCACCAAGTCTTTAAGGGACTCGATGTGACCAAATGCTTCGTAGTGCGTGTCGTCCATTTTGCGTTTCTTCTTCTTTTTGCCTTGCTTGGCCAAAATGAGGTTCAAGATGTGCTCCGTGTTGTACAGGTATCCGAGGCGGCAGCAGAAGAAGGGGTCCTTGAGCGATTCCTACAGGGGGGAAGCGCGGCCAGGATGAGAATCGCTCGGTGGGGGCAGGCGCAGCGAAACAGGGAACGCCCCTCAAAATGGGCAAATCAGCGCCACTCTCCAGTTTATATCATCTCCACTCTGGGCCCACCTGCGAGATCGCGCAGTGACTCATGTAATGCTCCTTCAGCTCCTTCTTATTGTTCCTGCACTGGTTCACCGTCACGAGGGTGTTTTTGCCATAGCCCAGGCTGCCTGTGCTTTCATTTAGTCTCTTGTGTTTCATTCGAACCAAGTCCACCCTCTGGGGCAAACTTCCTCCGTCTCCCCCCATTCTCGATTCGCAGTCCTTCCAGCGGAGGGGGGGTTACAAGAGACCCAAAAAAGTTTTATCCCGCTGGGGCTCCTTTAACTGGGCCGACCTTTTTCACGTGCAGGGGTAAGGCTACATTCGCATGTTCTGGCGGAACATTCATGAAAAAAAAAAAAAAAAAAGGGTAACAAAAAAGAGTGACAAAAAAGGATTATAGGGGATCATAAAGGAGTGTCACAAAACAGAGCATCAAGGGGGGTATGTCCTCTTCTCCCTGTCCGCGCAGTATCCCACGTTATGTGTCCTTTCCCAATATGGTGCTTCTTCGTACACGTCGCTCGCCCGCTCCGACACTCCCGTGCAGACGTAACCAAGTGACAGAATTAAATACATTTGCGTAAATCAGTCGTATGGCTAAACGTTGTCGCCTTTCACACTTGGTCCACGTAAGCGTGTTGGGGTGACTCCTTTTTTGTGTGTTCGCAAATACAAGGCCTTCACTCTGCGTCGTTCAGCGTTATTGGTTGGCTGACGTGTAGCGCTGGGCAATTTTTTGCGTCCATTAAAAGCGCCTACCATTCAGCAATTTTTTTTTTTTTTTTTTTTTTTTTTCCCAAGGGGCAACTCAATTGGATCGAACAGTTACACGGACGTCACTTTAAAACGTACAATTTAAAAGGGAGTGACGAGCGAACGTTTCGCGCGGTGAGCATGGACTGGCACAGGAGCCACGTACGCAGTGTGATGGATTAAGCAAACGCGCACGGGTACACGCGCAATACACGCTTTTTCATATACGCTCGCTTCTGCGCGCAGGTGAATAACGTTTACGCGTGTGCGTTGGTATTCTCTTCTTGTTGATGGCCCATCGAGGAAACAAACGGGCAGAGCGGTCATTTTTTTTATATATTTTTTTTCACACTCGCCCGAAAAGCTTGCAAAAGTTTTGGGGACCCGCCCCCCCTCCTCTCTTGCTTCTGCCCCCTTTTCCTTCCCTGGGACCTTTTTTTGAAGAGTTGAAAAATGGGTGACATTTATACGAAAAGACACAAATACGTAAACAATGGTAAAGCGTTTGAGGGTAGACAATGGGATAGTGCTTGTGACAAGTGAACACTTGTTTGTGTCGCAAGGGAAAGTGGAGAGAGAGAGAAGGAAGGTTGTCTTATCTCATTTTTTTTTTTGTTTTTTTTTTTTTTTTT
>NW_012192610.1:88388-90718 GCF_000956335.1 Plasmodium fragile | reverse complement strand
TTTTTTTTTTTTTTTTTCTGTCATCTCAGGCGTGGTCATTTACGAATGGGAGCAGAGCATCGACGAGATCAACATTTTTATAAACATGAGTTCGAAGGTGGTTAGTAAAAAGGACCTAGACATTGAGATTAAGAGTAAGAGAATTCGAATTGGGTTGAAGGGAATGGAAAGTTTTTTGGAGGGAGAATTGTCCGGCCTCATCGACGAGGGGTGCTCGTACTGGTTCATTGAGGACAATAATTTACACATACTTTTAACCAAGGTGCGTAAGGCAGAAACATGGAGTAGCGTTTTTAAGGGGCACAAATGCATTAATGCAGCTGATGAGGATAACACCAGGAAGAAAATACTTTTAGAGCGCTTCCAGAATGAGTACCCCACTTTTGACTTTTCCTCGGCCGCGTTTAACGGCCAGGTGCCGGACGCACGTACCTTTATGGGCGGCGTGAAGTATTAGGGGTTGGTGAGGGCACCACGTGGTGGGGAAAAATCGTTCCACTTGGGAGGTAGCGCCAACCGCTTCGTTATTTTTCTTATTTGTTGCTTCGTTATTTTTTTCGTGCTGCTGCGCTTACTTGTGTGTAGCGCTTATTTGTGTAGGCCACTGCGAGGCGATTCCCCCTCTAAGCAGTTAGCTCCGCCAACTTCTCCAACAGTGAACTCCTCCTCTGAAAGAGAGCCTTCGCATGGGTGTCCTCGGCATGCTGCTTGGTGAGAGCAGTTTTTATATTATTGGCCTGCTGCAACTTCAAGGCCTTTCTGCAATTGGTGAAATTTGAAAAACTGTGCATGCAGGTGCCTTCTCGTTCATTTTGCGTTAATTGGTAATTATTTTTTAAGCACCTAAAAAAAATTGATCCCACTAATCTACAAGGATTTTCGCTAGTTGTGCTGTTATGCCACATCTGGTTGTACATGTCTGCCTTGTACTCCTTTGCATCCATGCTGAGTGTGTCTTCTAGGTCTGGCTTTCCATTAACAATATCGTGCCACAACATCTTCTCCTTCATGTCAATATTCTTATTAATGGAGAGTCCCACAATATTATAATTATTGAACAGGTTATATAAGGAGTAGTTTAGCTCCATGTTTAATCTCCTTTTTATGAACCAACTTTTTATTTCCTTTTCTATTGTTGCAATTTCTCCTTTGAGTTTATAAGCGACTTCATCTTCGCTGTGGAGTCTTTCAATGTTGGTGCTCATTTTGACGTACCTATTATTATACAACGGGTGTTTTTTTTTTTTCTTCAACTTGTGCAGGTAGCCTTATGGTTGAGGCTGTGGGCGCAAGTCGCTGGGGTGGAAGAACAGAAAGCCTTCTCACACTCTGCGTAGTCTCTATACATATATATATATATATTTACACACGCATACTATTATATGTGTATAATGGGGTGGGCTGAATTACTCATTCAATTTACTCCCTCATATATGTTTTAACCACGCTTTAAAGGAGGTAAGGCGCGCTGCCCCTTTAAAAAAGTAGTCCTTTCGCGGTATGTAATTTGGGGGACGTTACATGGGAAGCGGCGATCGCACATGAGTCACCTTCGCTTGTGAAGTTTTCAGCAAGCGATTGTGTTTCGTATGGGGGTATTCCTGCGTTGTGATGCTTTAATTTTTTTTTTTTTTTTTTTGTTCCCACAAGTTTTGCCCCTTAAAAAAAAGGGGGTAATTTTACGTATCGTGGGCATGGTACTCTGCGGAGCGGACATGCGCCATGTGGGGATTGAAAAGCTCATTAAAAAAAAAAAAAAAAAAAAACAGTCACAACTGAGTTGCTACACCATTTCGCACTGCCTCCACAGAGTTTTCTTAAAAAAAAAAATTCCCCCCTTTCACCTCTCCATGGAGCGAGAGAAACGCTTAGGGATCACGCCACCCGGGGCAGCTCCTTTTAAAGGGGAACATCCCCGCCCCCATCAGTGGATGGAGCTGATTAGGACCCTTTATTTTTTTGTGTGTGCAGTAGAGGCAACACCTGTATTGGCTGCCCCATATAGGGCAAGGGATTTTGGAGGAATGAGAATTTTCTAAGCGGACCGTTGAGTAGCAGTTAGGTTGAAGGGTGAAACGAGCTTTTGTTCACGTCGTGTCAAGTGACCCCTTTGGGTGCGAAGGGGCCAGAGGAGAGGGGAAAACTCACGTGGAGGCAGTCACCCTATGTGTGTACATCTGCGGCTTCTGCGACGTAGTTGCAGGTAGAGGTTACTCATTCCGATCCCCGTTGGCAAAGCGGTCCACACAAGAAGCAACGGAGTTCATTTGCTTAGATAATTTCCCAATCAAGGTACTTTTTTTTTTTTTTTTTTTTTTTTTTTTTTTTGG
>NW_012192610.1:82308-85712 GCF_000956335.1 Plasmodium fragile | reverse complement strand
TTTTTTTTTTTTTTTTTTTTTTTTTTTTTTTTTTTGGAGGGGTACCGCTTTTATGGTGAGAGCGATTACTAGGGGACTAGCTAAAAAAATTGTGCATGCATAAAAGTGTGAGGCGGGAAATGGGGCTAGCTGTATAATTCTCCTCGCCGTGTGTCCCTTTGCATGGCTGGCAGGGCTGGCATGGCTGGCATGGCTGGAACAGCTGGCTGCTCGCTGGGTGGTTACTTTGTCTTGGCCCCTTCTGTGTGGGGCACCTGAATTTTGGCTCGACGGGGCGACGAGGACCGCGCCCCCTGAGGTACCACAAAAGGGGGAGAAAAAGGAAGAATACATATAAGGGAGGATAAACATAATCCTTGTATGTGCTTTTTCATACACGCCTTAAGGTGATCCAGTGTGTGAATCTGAGCATAATGGTACGGAAGGGGAGGGAGCATACGAAATTGTGGCCGAAGTATCACGATTGAGCACCCCGCGGGGCAGTGGGGCGACGTTGCATGATGTACATACACCGCTTCTTCGTGCCTGGGGGGTAAAGCACGGAAAAAATATATTCACGCATGTACGTACGTCTGCATGCATTTTTACACGAGTGTGTGCAGGTTCCTGTTTGATAGGATGCTTACGAGTACGCTATGGCATGACGCGGAGCTGGCTTGTGCGTGCATTTGCATGCAGCCGTCGTTCCAGCGCTGTTCCAGCGCCACCCCGTTAGCCCAATTTTTGTTTTCCTTGGGGAATCCCCCCCCCTCCCAACACACGTAGGAACACCTAACATGTGCGCCGAGTGTACACGGCGGGGCGGTCGCTTGTGGCGACAGTGCATCCAGTACTCCATGTCACCATTTTTTATTTTCCCTTATCACCGTTATTTTCCCATGTCATGGTTTTTTTTTTTTTTTTTTTTTTTGCATGTCATTGTTTATTTTTTTTTTTTTTTCATGTCCGATTTTACACATGACTTTTTTCACTTGACTTTTTTTCAAGAGTCAACTTTTTTAAATAAATTTCTTTCTCCCAACAGAGTTTTGTAAGTCCTTTTTTTTTTTTTAAACCAACTTGCAATATATATGAACAAAAAAAAAAAAAAAAAAAAAAGAGTGACAAAAACGATCCTGATCGTGTTTTACACCCCATCGTCTTTTACACCCATTTTTAAGCTTCTTTCCAAGGCAGTTCACCCAGAGCCTTCGCTTGCCTCGTTTTTAATTTTGCGCCTTTGCAGAAGTTAGAGGTGAACGCTGGTTGGTGCGCTTCAGCTAACGAGTTATCCCCTGCACCTGCATGTCCACATATGCACGTCCACACTTGCATACGCGCCCTATACCTGTGTGCAGCGTCGACAGTGGAGTAGGACACAGTGTCACATTGTTCCCTCTTCCTCTCCTGGGTTAGTTATTCCCCCCTGCCTTTTTTTTTTTTTTAAATATGCATAAAAAAATTACACTTTTTTTTTTTTTTTAATTAACACCTTTTTGTAACGGCGCAAAATATATCATTTTAATTTTTTCTCTAGTTGGGTGTCTAGTGCTACCACTCCATCGTGTCCTTTTTTTTTTTTTTTTTTTTTTTTAATGATTCATTTTGTGTGGTTAAGGACGCAGTTCGTTAGACCTACATCTGTATACATGCACCCACTTAGACATGTACATGTGGTGTTGCTTCAACTCATTCGTTCTGTACACGGTGCTAGACACACCACGATATGCATGCGTACAAAGGCAGTTCCAACTTGGTAGTCCGTTGTGAAATCCTGCATGAACAAGTGTAGTGCATTGCCCTCCTTTGAAATGCTTTTGTTAAAATGCCTTTGCACCTTTTTTATGCTCAGCTTGTCTGTAGTTACACGTACACGTACACAAAATAGAAGTTTCGCTCGACATGCAGTTTATGCTCCCTTCCCCACTTCTTCACAATACATATATAGATTGACTTATTTTCCATTTGGGGAAAAATACGCCTGAACATGTGCAGGCGATTTTACAGTTGCTGTGCTATTGTGAAATTTATATTTGAGACGCGTCTTTATCGCATTTTTCCATCTGCGTGCTGTTACACATTCGGTCGATTCATGTGCTATTCAAATGTGCACACAAGGTGGACAGGTTACCAACCACACCAGGGCTATTCCCCTATATGTGATGTTTTGAATTGTTCCCCTCCTCTTTTTTCAATATACATGAACTACTTGGTGTGTCTTTTTTTCCCTGTTCATATTTTTATTAATTTTTTTCCCCCTACCTTGTAAAATCGTTTTACATGTAAGAGACGGTCTTATCGGAAGTGCCTCCTTTTTTTAAACCCCGCTGTGCATCCAACGATTATTAACATACCTTGTTAAATTTTTTTTTTTTTTTTTTTGAAAGCACAGCCGTTTCCTTTGCAGTGTGTACATACCGAGTTGGGGCCAACGGGAGAGGACGCTACGCGAACACGTGAAACGCACATGCACATGCTCACTTATACGTGAGTTTACCCGTGTCACCCGAACGGCGTACCCATACAACTCCTCCAGTGGTGCCCCCTCCTCCCCACCACTTTTTTCAAATCCCGTCTCTCCTTTTTTCAAAAGGTATATAAGAATCTGTTTTGAAAAATTCCCCCAAGTTAGACGTAGACAACACGTTTTGTGTATAACAGCTGAGCTCTTTTTTTTTTTTTTGCAGATTCTGCTTTTCTCCCTCGGGGGTCACATTTATGAAGTGAATAAGTCCCTTTGGGGCAATACCCTGTGCGAGATATTCATCAGTGCTCCACTTTGCTTACGACATAGAGACAACCTACGGGATAAAAAAAAAAAAAAATATATATATATATATATTGCATTGGTGAACAAATCTGTGTCCACCCACCAGGTCACACTCATGTAGCTATTCTTTTCCCACGCGCCTCCCCTCCCTCTGCCTGCTCAGAGTATAGTCCTCACTTTTGCGGCACTGTGTTGGGAGAAGTTACACAAATAACGAGTCTCTCCTGTTTGCATAACTTGCATGTGTATTTTTTTTTTTTTTTCTCGAGGGATCACTTTTCCAAGGGAGTTGTTTTTTCCCCGGCGAGCAGCATGCAGAAATTTTAAACAACTCGCTCGCTCGTTCGTTTATGAATCTACCAACCTCCGGTGATCTGCACCAAATTTTTTTATCCATTCCTGTGCATTCCTTTTTCGTCATTTATAAAAAAAATATTCGCTGTGGTTTATGTACTCCCAGTGATAATTTCTCTTTTTTTTTTTTTAATTCATCTCAGTTTTTTAATTACCCCTGTGGAGTGCCCGTCGTGTATATTCCACAAGGACCGCGTGAGTGTGCATGCGTGTATTACTTCTTTTACATGCACAAGTGGATTGTGGCCCATAGGTGTGAAAATAGCACCGATCGCATACGTTTCACCGTCAATTTTTTTTT
>NW_012192610.1:77282-80299 GCF_000956335.1 Plasmodium fragile | reverse complement strand
AAATGCAAGAAAAAAAAAAAAAAAAAAAAAAAAAAAAGGGGGGGGGGGAAAAAAAAAAAAAATTGAAAAAAAAAAAAAAAAAAAAAAAAAAAGAGCAATCAACAAACGCGCCCAGGAAAATCTACACATATATATGAGTAGATACACCCCTGCATGTTACCCGCATTTACGGCCTCACCGACTCATTCCACTGAGCATGAAAACCACCGTTTTTTTTAAAATAAAAAAAAAGGAGTATCCTCTCCTTTTTGGTATTCCCCGTTCCTTGCTCCTTATCAATTGTGCCACGGGTTTTTAACGTGCCTAATGTTGAAGGGGTTACACATGCAAATATATATATATGTATATAATTTTTTTTTTTTTTTTCCCCTCGTGCAGGCGCGCCCCTTTTTTTAAAGCGTGTATTAGGCAGAGTTGCTTGTGTGTAGTTGCCCTTTTTTGTGTACTCACATTTCCATCGCGTATTTTTTTTTTTTTTTTTTGGTCAGTGAAATGACACATTAAATGATCATTTTCAATGTCTTTTAAGTGCAGTTTGTTTTAATAGTGCACGTGTGTATAATAATTGATTTGTGTAGACACGTTTTCGACCCATTTTGTGATCCTCGCGACGCCGTTCGTTTGTATCGGTCTGCTCTGTTGCTAATTGTTACTGCTCAGTGCTCTCACTGCTTGCTGTGCATTTCTTCCACGGCGAAACAGAGCCCTTTTTTTTTCATGTGTTCACAATTTGAGGGTGCACTGAAAGAAGCTCGCTCGGCGATGTTCCATCAGAGCACGTAAGGACCGATACGCTGAAGAGCATACCTACCAAAATACATATATAACGGTCTCGTCCCGCAGTAAGCAAGTGGCCTTTTCCTTTTTTCTGTCCCTCCACGCCGCTGCTACGCTTTAACGACAAGAAGGTGTGGAAGAGACCCAGACGCAACAGCCCAGCGAGGAAGAAACGCAACCACCCCTTTCTGTTTACACCCCCCCCCCTCTCGTTGCAGTAAAAATGTAGGTGTATAAAATAAACGAAATATGAATTTTAAAACCACGTGATGCGTAACCTTGTTGCTCATTGTGTAGACGCACACATGTGTTACGTGTGTAATGCTTCTCCCTCACCCCTGTCCCCCCTTGTAGGCTTTACAAAACACAACTGTGTTCCTTTTACGCGAAGGGAATCTGTGCTAGAGGGAACAAGTGTAGTTGGGCTCATGGTGAGTTGGACGTCAGACCCATGCCCAAATTTTACAAGGTACTAGCTTTTTCAATGCAGGTTCATTCGTGCTCCCATGGGTTTGTTTTTTCATGAGGACGCCATCACCACTTTCCTCTCTCTCCCCTCTGCTCGCAGACAAGAATGTGCTATACATTTTTATCAGGCAGTTATTGTGAAGCATCAAAATGCACATTTGCGCACACAGAGGAAGAACTGCGAGGATCCGGAAAGGCTCTTAGATTATGCACCAAATACTTCTTAGATGGTACGTTTTTTTTTTTTTTCCTTTTTTTTCCTTTTATTGCCTTTTATTGCCTTTTTATGTGAATTTGGTGTATATATTATTTGACATTTACATTATTTTTTTGTGTCTAGTTCGGGTTGGTGGAAGTCCTCCGCCCATGTTGACACTTCTGTTCATATACCCTCGTGTGTGCTTTTTTCCCCCCTTTTTGCCAATTCGAAGGATACTGCGCCAAGGCGGACAAATGTCCAATGGCCCACAACATAAACCAGCTGGACCCCTCCGTGAAGTTTTCTAGCAGTGAATTAATGAACAGAATGTATAATGATGAGGGGGATGTCGAGGAGGAAGGAGACGAGCCCATGTTTTATAAACGAAAATCTAATAAGAAGAGAGACGAAAGGGAGAGCAACGATGGGGACAAATGCAATGCTAACATCAACGGAGGAGAACCCCTCAATGGGAAGAGCAACATGTATAACGTGAAGGACCAGGAGGAAACTGCCCCTGATAAGAATAGAACCCGCTATGCAGGAATGAGCCATTTGGAAGAAGCTGCAGAAGACGCACCGTGTTCGCATGCAAAGACTTTTAACTTTTTAAAAAGTCATGCGAAGAAGACGTACAGTGAGTATCTGCTCGAGGGGAGTGGGAAAGCCGGTACGTCCCGCGTGGGTCACCTCGTTTACGTCACCCGTTCTCATTGTTAGCGTCCACGCTAACTGGCCACTGATGCACACACACACCCTCCTCCTTACCTTTTCACCCCCCCGCAGAGAGAGATGGCCAAAAAGGCGGAGCCACGAAAGGAGAAAAATTTGCCAACGTGGAATTTACCCCAAATGGAGAATTCGTTCAGAGCGGACAATATGCACAAATGGGAGATCAGGTCTCATGCAGGGAGTTCACCTATGATGATAATAATTTTGTACCTCAGGGGGAGGATGTCCCTTCGAAGTTCTTTACGTACAGGTTCAACGGCGTGGACGCGATGAGTGGAGTTGACGCGGCGTGTGGGGACCACCTGGGCAAAGCGAAGCTGTCCAGTGAATATGAACAAAATGGATTTCCCCCCGCAGAAAATGTGTTCCTCCCTAGCACGAATCATTTTATTAACAGCTTTGGGAGCATGAACAAATTAGACAAAGGCAGTGTGCACGCGAATGTGGATGAGAACGTGAACTCGAACGTGCATGCGAACGTGCAACTTGCGATGCTGAATGAAATGGACAGTTATAATCACCTGAACGTACAGGCGGAAAACTACTTTTTCAACAACATAAAAAAAAAAAAAGAGTACCCAGAGAACTCCTTTTTTGATTCAAATACCACTACATATGAACATGTGAGGGGTGGATCGAATTTTTACAGTGACGGTATGATGTGTTTGAATAGGACTAAGGAGAATATAAACAACTGTTATGATATGGGATTGCGTTTTAATTACAATGGTTCCCTTGGCGTGCAGAACGAGGACTTTGGTCAGGGCGGCGGCTTCAACTGTAAAGTGATGAATGGGCAGGACAGCTTCAACTGTAAAGTGATGAACGGGGAAGACAGCTT
>NW_012192610.1:62010-74932 GCF_000956335.1 Plasmodium fragile | reverse complement strand
GCTTCAACTGTAAAGTGATGAATGGGCAGGACAGCTTCAACTGTAAAGTGATGAACGGGGAAGACAGCTTTAACCGCTTCAGCCTGGAGAGCCTGATTCAGAATATGAACAACCTGAGCCTGGGCAAGAAGCAGATGCCCACGCTGCCCCTGGTGAAAACAGTCAATGGGGAGAGCGCCTCGGACGGTGAGCCGGAGGAACTAAAAGACACAAAGGAGGGCGAAATGGGGTCGCAAGGAGATATGCACACGGGGGAAGATACCCACTCGGAGGAGGAGGACCACTCCGGGGACAACAAACCGACCGTCACAAAAGCGAAGCACCTTTCCCCCGAGGAAGAACAAATATACAAAGGTCCCTCCTTCCCCAACAAGATGGAAAATGATCAATTTAAGATGCTTTTTTTAAGTGAAAAATTTCCAAACCACGCGAATCAGCTAAATGGCTACTCAGGGAAGGGGTACAACGGAGTTGGTGAAGTCACTTACACCGACTTGACTGAGAACGGAGTGGCCAACCTGTGCAGCGTGAGAGACGTACAAACGACCATCACCCATTTGTACAATCACCACAACGGCACGCCGAACGGCACCCCGGAAAGCAGCCATGTAAGTGGCAGCCGTGGAAGTGGAAGCCATGCAAGTGGCCGTAGCGCCCACAACCAAATGATGGACTCCCAGTATGACTTGAGCAGCATGTACAGAAAGTTAAATGCACAGAGGAGCCTAACCGGAGTGAAGACTCTCCAGCAGGAAAGTATCAACCACAGTGTTGCAAATGTGTTCAGTGGTCAACACTACCCTAGTGCAAATAATGGGTTCCCCCGCGAAAGAGGAGCTGAAAAAAAAATGGAAAATTATGACCTTCAGGGAAAGAAGCATTTTTTAAACTACATGGGGGGTAATGGAATGGAGAGCGGTGGCACTTCAAGTGGACACACACACATGGGCAAAGTCAGCGAAAAGGACGGAGGTGCCCGAGTGCCCCTCGATGGCGTGTTCCTAACCAATGCAAGTCAACTCCCGCGTGGCCATCATGGTAGCATTATGAGCGGTAGTGGTGGAAGTCGCGGCAGTCACGGAAGTCACGACGGGAGCGGAAACGACACCGTGATGAAGAATATTCTGATGGGGAAGACAAACCTTTACTGCACCCCCAATTGCAGTGGCGTGAATGGAGATGGCATAGAAAACAGCAGCAGGTATAACTCAAGGGAAGAAAGGAATATCACCAAGGTTGACCCATCAGGTCAATTGGGCCAAACAAAGAATCTGCACGACATGCTCATGAACGACTGCACGAATGGTATGTCTAGCTATGAGGTAGGTGATTTTTTTTTCCTCAAAAATGCGCGCCACCTGAATGGCTTGACTTACCTGCATGAGGAAAATGCTCTACAAGGTACTACGAACAATTTTGCAGACAAGATGAATTTGGTTAACATGTGTGAGGTGAACTACGGTAGCTTGAGGGACTCCGGGGTAGGGTTCACTAGGCCAACACAGCAAAGGGTGGTTGTTGAAGGTGGCCTGCTAAATGGGGGCAATCACTATGGAGCGTGCGGAGGGGGGATACAAGGCCAGTACCAGAACCGCGGTTACGAGAATGACTACTCTAATCATGCGGAATACTCACACGTAGGTGTGTACACTCAGCCGAACCATCTGATAGGCATGCAGAGGAACAACGACCTCGTGAACATGCAGCGGAACAATGACCTCGTGAACACGCAGAGGAACAGCGACCACCTCGTGAACATGCAGAGGAACAACGACCTCGTGAACACGCAGAGAAACAACTCCCCCCTGAACCCACACATGCATTCATACGAAATGGTCCACAAGAGTGATGGCAGCTTTAGCAACTATGTGCACAACGCTAGTAGGGAAGTGGCGAAGATCGGGCAAACCAATTCAGTGACCGAGAAGGGGAGACGGGGATAGAATGAGGAGGGCCTTTCAGACGGCAGCAGCCAGGACGATAAAAAAAAAAACGCGCAGTTATAACCCCCTGACGTACAGCTTCAGCGGGCTCTATGAGTGTTTAGCCAGGGGGGAGGATGAAGAGGAGGGAGCAGAAGTGGAAGCGGGGGAAGAAGAGGAGAAGGCGACGGAGTAGACGCGTGTAAGAGGTGGGAAAACGTATCACGTCTTCCACGCAAAAACAACAGATGGCACAAAGGCAGTGCAACTGTTGCATGTCCCTCCCCCCCGATTCACATCGACATGTGGGTGAACATAAAAAGTGGAGCCTTGAGTAAAATGCAGTTCCCTAAGGATGATGAGGCGGGCGTGAACCGATTCTTGTCCAGTAGCTTTTAAAAAAAAAAAAAAAAAAAAAAAAAAAAAAAAAAAAAAAAAAACAGCAGTATTTCCCCGCATCGCAGTATGGACTAACAACATTGCGCTTCCCGAACTGATGCTCAATTAAGGCAATTTACCTTGAGGGTGTGTTTGTAGTGGGTGTGGACGGGGGCTGTTTCCCCGCTAACACTTCTTACTCCTTTCATTTCATCTCCCAATATGGTGTGTGCCTCCTCAATTGAGTGCAGAACGCAGGAAAGAAAAAAGGGTGTTCCGTCCGACCCTCTTTTCCAAAGGCACCATTTGAAAGTATTGTTTTTTCTTCCTTTTTTTTTTTTTTTTTTTTTTTTTTTGCAGTGCATACCCATTCGATGGAGAGGATTGCGTCTTACCTGTTTAGGCACACCCATCAGAGGGTATGCGCTGTGTATTTAACGACATGAAGAATGCGTCCCTAAATTTTTGTTGTCCTTCGTTTGCACACCGCGTTCTCTATTCCCACGCATGCCCCGTCCACTTGTACAATAATAAAATTTCCAATTTTTTTTTTTTACGTAAAATTAATTTTTTTTTTTTTTTTTTCGTCCTTTTTTTTTTCATTCTTCGCATACGTTACTCTCTCTTTTGAACGTTGCGCAAATGTGTGCCTTTTTTTAATAGCGCTAGATATTTTTGTTCACTTGTTTGTTTTCGCCTGTGTACCATCAGTTTTTTTTTTTTTTTTTGTTTTTTTTTTAAACACACAACTAGGGGACTCAACATTGTTACACACACACTGCATTTCTCATACATTCCCGTTGTGAGGAAATACCAACGTCGATGCGGATCTGAATCTTGGTGTGCTGTTCTTATCGTCCCCATGCACACGTATGGCTTATATGTATGCGGGATGCTGATTCTCTGTTTCCATGACCGCGTGTTTTTTTTTTTTTTTCCTCTACCCATCGAGAACGGTAGCTATGAAAAAAAGGGACATAAAAACGCAACACGTCAGGAACAAGCGACAATGCATTGTATAAGAGTAGTTGTCTGCACAAAAAAAAAAAAAAATACAATAAATAAATAACAACTTACTTGCCGCATAATCCGCAACAAAGCATGCGCGAAAGAAAAAAAAAGAGCTAATCATCCGGTCTCCTAAACTCGGCTGTTCCTTGATAGCAGTTGCACGTGCAAGGTTGGGAGAATTCCTATTTCGCTCAGTGCATGAATTTTTTTTTTTTTTTTTTTCTTTTCTTGTTTCCCCGTTGCGTCACCACAGTTATAAATGTAGCGCAGACGGAAGGCCAAAGGAATGACAAATTAATGTCGGCACAGGCGGGTTGCTCGCATATGCACCTGTTTCCTTTTATTTGCTTCTATTTTTTTTGCTTCTTTTTTGGTTTCTTTTTTTCCCCGGTTTGTCCATTTCTCCGCAGAGGTTCCCCTTGGCTGCTTTGCAAAACTGCACAAGAAGGGACATACACACACACACACAAGGGGCGGGTTGAACATACCTTTACGTCAGCTGAGCAACTGACCAACTGACCAATCGCCCCCCCCCTGGCGTGGCAGCACAAAATGCGTAACTTTGCGAGGATCCCGCTTTGTCGCCCCCTCGGGGGGAAGCACCCGTTCCGCTTTAACAAGGCGCAAATAAAAACACTGCACAACTTCCTAGACGTCCTGGAATTTGAAGAGGGGAAAGAAGACGATACGGAGTATAGGCGAATCGATGAGCTAAGCAAATACGTTGAAGTTATAAAAATTAAGGACAGCCCAATTAACGAAAGTAAGTACTATGGGTACAATTTCGAAAATGAAGAAAATTTTTTTGACCCCAATGGAGAATTGAAAAAAAATTTACCTGAACAGGTCATACAAAATGAAGGAGAACGAATAAAGGAATACATACATGTGCCCCCATTTGTTTTAACGAAATTATGTGAATATGCATTTAAAGAAATATTATTTTTTTTAAATAAAAAACATTTGAAGCAACTGAGCAACATATTGAATGATGGGGAGTCCAGCAAGAACGACAAGTATGTCGCCATGACTTTAATTAAGAACGCCGTCATCAGTGCTGAGCAGAATTTGCCTGGATGCCAGGACACGGGGACGGCCATCATTTTGGGCAAAAAGGACGAGGACATATTAACCTCTTATGAGCACAAGTATTTGAACTTGGGTGTTTACAATGCCTATCGCAACAATAACTTTCGTTACAGCCAGCTGTCTCCCCTGAGCATGTTCAGCGAGGAGAATACAAAGAATAACTTGCCATGCCAGATTGAGATATACAGCTCCGTGCGCGGGGGGAAGGCACATGGTGGAGTAACAACGCCGGGGGTGCGGGCGTCTCCCCCGTCTTCTCCCCCCACTTGTGCCGCGTCCACCGCGTCCATCGCCAAGTACGAACTGATCTTCATCGCCAAGGGCGGGGGGAGCGCAAACAAGACGTTCCTGTTCCAACAAACCAAGAGCATCCTGAACGAAGACAAGCTCTACGATTTTCTCCTCGAAAAAATTAAAGAAATTGGTACCTCCGCATGCCCCCCATATCACTTGGCAGTAGTAATTGGAGGGCTGTCTGCTGAAATGAATTTAAAAGTGGTAAAGTTAGCGTCCTGCAGGTACTTGGATGATTTGAAGAAAGAGGGTGGAGGGTACGGAAAGGCATTTCGAGACATGAAGAGTGAAGAAATTATTTTGCAGAAGGCACAAGGGCTAGGTATAGGTGCTCAATTTGGGGGGAAGTACTTTGTACATGATGTGAGAGTGATCCGCTTGCCGAGACATTCTGCTTCGTGTCCTATTGGCATTGGTGTTTCCTGCTCAGCTGACAGGCAAATTAAATGCGTAATAAATCGAGAGGGGGTATTTATGGAGGCTCTGGAGCATGAGCCGATTAAGTACCTACCAGAAATTACGTACAAGGAGTTGAAGCGGGTCGGGGGGGTGGCAGCGCGTACTGGGGAGGAGCACTCCGGAGAGGAAGACACAGGGGAGGGAGGCATCGCCATCAACCTTAATCAGCCCATGGAAAGCATCCTTAAATGTTTATCGGAGCACCCCGTGTCGACCCTGCTCCTACTATCGGGCAAGTTAATAGTCGCCAGGGACACAGCCCACAAAAGAATAGTTGATGATTTTGTCCTGCACGGAAAACCCATCCCAGAGTACTTTAAAAAATACCCAATTTACTATGCAGGGCCAGCGAAAACTCCAAATAATTACGCCAGTGGTTCTTTTGGACCTACCACAGCTGGTCGTATGGACGCGTATGCTGAAGTACTTATGAAGAATGGGGCTTCTTTAATTTCGTTGGCCAAAGGGAATAGGTCTTCCGTGGTACGGAACGCGTGTAAAAAGTATCACGGGTTTTACTTGGGGAGTATAGGTGGGCCTGGTGCCATTTTGGCCAAGAAAAATATTAAAAAGGTGGAGGTGATTGACTTTGCGGAGCTCGGGATGGAGGCTGTGCACCTTATCGACGTGGTCGACTTCCCGGCCTTCATCGTCATAGACGACAAGGGAAACGATTTTTACAATAAGTGGATCCCCGCTTAATGCGAAGCGGAGCGGAGCTAAATTATGCATGTACATGTGTATGTAATATTTCACTTATCGCAGTGCACCAGGTGGGCCGTAATATACATCCACTGCACATTTTGCGGAAATTTTTTTTTTTTTTTTTATTGTACTTTTCGTGTCCATCACACTGGGAGTGGGGACCACCCATGTGACAACGTGTGACATTTTTTTTCTGTTCAATTGGACTTGTTTCTACTGTTTGGAAACAGCAGCGTTGGTCTTCCCTGAATTTAACACCCATTTGGTGGGATGCTTCGTTTTATTTCGTGTATCCTGTGGACTGAGTCTGGTAGATGATAGCCCTTGCCCCATTTTGGCGACGTCCATTTTGGCGACGCTCATGTTGGCCGCGCTCATTTTGGCCACGTGCGCGTGAGTTGTTGCAGATGCTGCTGAACCCTTAACACTTGACTGGGTCCCCTTTTTTGAGGCAACCTTGGGGGGACCTCTCAGACCTGGTTTACCCTTCGGATCCGGTTTATTTGCAACTCTCGGGAAGGCTTTACTATCTGTTGGGTTGAGATGGACCGGCGTGTTGCTTATCCCGGTCGTCGTGGCAACCCGTTGGGAAGGCTTCCTCACTGCTGGGTGGCGTCCCCGCAAGGGCGTACTGTTCGTTCCCTTGGCGCCTCCGCCATATCTTGTACAGCCACCAACACCTCCGTCGATGTTATACCGATTGTTCCTCTTGAGGAGAATTCCTGTGTACTCTTCCCTGTTGCTCCTGTTTTCCATTAGCACCTTAACCGCCTTTACGTGGTCTCTCACAAACTTATAAAAGTCATAACACAGTATCCTCTTTTGTATGGCTCTATTGGTGTGTTCCTCCCTTCGTTGCGTTAGTCCATCGTTGGTGTCATCAGGCCGTTTTTCCTCACGAAAGAAGTAGCAGTTCTTTTCAGTGCACTGATGTCTTATAGGTATGAGTTGGTCTCGTTGTTGTGTGTAGCTGTCGTCGCCAGTTTGATCTGCCCCACTAGTACGTCCCTCTCCACATGCAAGGGGTTCTTCTCCATCAGGTTGGTTCTCCCCTCCCATGAGGACGTGTGTCTTATCCCAGAAGGTGCATACATAACTTCTATCTCGCTCCTTCGTCATGGTATGTACAATTTTTAACACGTTCAACAGCATCAATCTTATATGCCCTACACATTTCACGTATGAATTTGAGGCGACGTAATTTATCTTCGTTTCTGAAATGCATTTGCGGAGATCGTCGTAGTAGGCTTCTTCCTCTTCGGCCCCGTCTGCCGGCGCGGTGGTGGCGATTGGCACGGTTGGCGTGCTTGGCGACGTGTGGGAGGTGTCCGAGGCGAAGAGCCCCTTCAAATTGGACAGCAGACAAATGATCAACTGAATAAGGACAGACGAATCGTAGCATAGGAGGAGGTCAAAGGAGGTCCTCTGAATGTGATATATCGAGTTGATAATTTTTTTTGTTTCTTCACGTAGGAGATAATTGCAGATTAGAAATATGTTTGGGTACATGTCTTCTCGGTTAACGCGGAACGTCAAATTGGACAGATGGTGATGCTCCTTCTTCTTCTCCTCCGTGTGCCCCTCCCCGTAATCGTCGTCGTGCTCGTTGTGCAACTGGTAGCTGTACATGTCGCTACTCATGTAGAGGCTACTCTCCTTTGCTGCCGAATGACACTTAATTAACTTTACCCTTTTTTTTTTATTGCTTTGTCCAGGCATCTTCCTCGTGGAGGGGGAGTAGAAGCCCTCCACAAAATTGAATAAGTTTTTGTTCATATATAAAAAGAAGTAGGTGAGGAAGGATGTATTCACATCGAACTTAATGTTTGGTGGGTAGGGGAAGAGAGCCTTGTCTTCACCAAACACCATGGTTTGCTCGGCTCCCCTTTGCAAAATGTCATTCATGTAATCGCTCATCCTCTTGTGTATTTCTACGCTGTCTGTTTTTTTCTTGTACCCTTTGGTCTTGTTCAATGAGATGAAGCGCTCGCACTCGCCGACTATCTGTGGGGTGAGGCAGGTGGAGAGGGGCATGACAGAGTTGCCCCCTCAGGGAAGTACACCAAAAAGGAAAGTACGCTCACAAAAATGCGCGCAAAAAATGTCTGCACAAGAATGCGCGCGAAGAATGTTTTCACAAAAATGTGCGCTAAAAATGACTGCACAAGAATGGGCGCGGAAAAGGAAGACCCACCTTCTTGAGCCACTTGTTCAAAGCCAGCAAGACGAACAGGTACATGTTGGCCTGAGCAACACATTCCGTGCTCTCGAACTCCTCAATAATTCTGCACAAAAAGTGAGGCACGTCATTCACTATACCCTTGGCTTTGTACAAAAATTTATTTACAATTAACACCTCCTTGAGTTGTTGGGATTCCTTAAAGATATAATTTTCGCATAAAATTCTAATCAGGTTTTTGTATTCGTCTTTGAATATGCCATGAGGTTGGTCTCTACCCCCTTGGGTCACCTTCGCGGAGCTCTTGAGCTTCTGCAGGAAACGCTTCCTCTGTTCATTTGCATTCTGTGTGGGGTGCCAATGGAGAGTGAAAATGGACGGAAAGAGGGGAGGGGTACACACACAACCTTCCATGTGTGTGTAAGCTAATCCGTGATGTCGTTTTTTTTTTTTTTTTTTTTTTTTTGGGGGGGAGAGGGGCGGGTGGTCAGGGGCAAACATGGGAGGAAGGCGTTCCTCTCCAATCAAGCGTCTCGCCCCCATCGCGCGTACCAAATAGTTTCCATTCTTCGTTATCGTGGAGTACCTCTTGAGGAAGGCGTTCCTGTAGTGCCTAAGTTTGTACAAGGCTGCCGTATCATAGGGGGGGTCTATTTTGAGGGTGGTGTCCATTTGAATTTGCGTCTTCGAATTGGGGAAAGGGGGGAGGCAGGCATGCGGTTATTGATGAGTACACCTCAGTCGACGCTAATGCGAACATTCCACACGGACGTTGCTAAGGAGGCATCTCCGCTCACCTTTTCGCCAACTTCCACTGCTGCACAAACTTCACTCGTTTTGGTCAGTTTTATTGCCCTCTTTAAATTTTCCTTTATCTCCGTGAGATTTTTATCCTTAAGGGGGGGGAAAAGAAGGGAGAGGGGATCCTTGTACAGTGGAACAGGTTCATCTGTGCATTAGCGTCACGTTGGCCACGTCACGTTATGCGCGCCACATTATGCACATCCCGTGCCTGCCGCACCACCGCTTTGCAGCTGCTCGCTCCTGTTACATGCGCCTGTTGCCTCTCCACATCTTGCTTCAGCTGGACGAGGTTAGCATGGACAGAGTTGTAAAGCCTCTCTTTGTACAAGGAAATTATTTTTTGAATGAGCTTATGGTATTGATTAACCGTCACTGCAAAAATGTTTGCCACTCCTTTCACATAGTTGTGCACAAGTCGGTACTTGTTTGTGAAACATATAATGACGTAGTCCATCATTTTGAGGTGCTGATATAGCTCATCCATTTTTGCTCTGTCGAGGGCATTTGTTTCCATGTGAAGCTGTGAGAATGAACAAGTTTGTCTTTTCACATTTTTCATGTGTTTCTTTTGGGGACCCTCTACAGGGAACGGGGGGCAGTCACCCACATGGAGAGGGGGAAAACAAAAACAAAGCCAGAAAAAAGGACGGTCCACATATAGGACTTTTCTTTTTTTTTTTTTTTTTTTTTTGCGTGAACGCATTAAAATGGATTACTTTTTTTTTTTTCCCCCTTTTTTCAATCGCGAACGGAGTTATGTAGAAGGTAGGACCTAATGAATTCATCAGGAGGTGAGGGGGAGAAGAAAGAAAAGGGACCGTTCCCCTTTTACAAGGACATTTAGTTTAGAAGTTTACCCAGGTGTACACATAGACAGGTATTGCATCTCACGGAGGGGGGTGAGAGGGGAAAAAAAAAAAAAAAATGTATAGTGCGCAAAAATGCCGCAAGCAGCGCGCGACGGGGCACACATAACGATGTATACACGACGGATTGAGAAAATAAAGGAGCGCGACGGACAAGGGGGGAGAGAGTAGATCCAGCGGAGGGGCCAAATCCTCCTGTGCAATATGCTTCACGTTTTTATGGCATATATGCAGAGGATGCAGTCCAGAGTTTCGTTTCCCATTTGCACGCTGCAAAGACCTGCGCAGGCAGAGTGACCAAGGCGGCGCAAAAAAAAAGAGAAAAAAAAAAAGGAAAAAATGTGAACACATAAAGGTAAAATAGGATGCGTAAACCAGGGGGGTGGGGAATAATGAACTCTCAGGTTTGCATATTTTCTGCCATCCCATCCCTATTCCTCCCATGTGTGTGTGTATGTTGGGCTGTTTCAGCTCGTTCTGTCCATGGGGCGCACACGTTCGCGTTCATTTCCTCGTGTGTGCAACTTTTGTACCCAGCCACCCCCCCACATGCACCACATTCTTCTTGAACGTTTCGCGCAGTTGTTCATTCTCTCCTAAACGCATCCCTTTCTCTCATTGCGAACTACGAACCGTCGGAGTTTTCGTTCCACAGACAAACGTTCGATGTTGTTAGCGGCGATCCGTTCTTCTCCATCAAAATGCAGGTAGCTATTTTGGAAAAAAAAAAAAAAAAAAAAAAAAAAAAAAAAATGCACACAGAGTTAGCTATTTGTTTTAAAAATGAGTACTTATAAAAATCCACACTCAGGAGATCTCCACGAAACACTCCAAAAATAAATGACTGACTAAATGGGGTGTTTATGGGCACTGTTTTCGAGGTGAGATTGGGGTTACTTGTTTGTCTACTCAGCCTGTTTGAACGACGGCTACTCCACTACATGCTCTCAGGGGAAGTGCCAAAACGTACCGACGTATTTAAATGGCTTGTTCAATTTGGACAATTCCTTCAAGGCTGTGTCCAGAATCTGAGATACCCAGAAATTCGTTTTCTCGTCATTGTAGTGCATTTTTTCCAGAAACTGAGAAATGGTCTTTGGTCAAGTTGCCACAAAAAAAAAAAAAAAAAAAAAGACAAACCCGTAACATTTTGAAGACGATATTGTAGCGCATATCACGGCGGACAGACTTGCTTGTCCCGTATGCGCCATCGCGAGAATCCACTCCTATACGTCTCTCTGTCGTTGAGCAGTTACCTGTTTGCCTATCTCCTCCATCAGCTCAATGTCGAATTCGTCCTACACGGGGGGTACAGTTGATTTATTTGTGCTTCGTGCGGGGTGCACCAAAAAAAAAAAAAAAAAAGAGGACAGGAGAAGGAGCAAGCGTAGAAGCGAGCGAAGACGAAACACTCTTTAGCATCGCCAATGCACGGAGTACCGCCGCCAAATGGTCCACACAAGGTGCACGCTTGGGCGTCACTTGCAATTACCTCAAACTTTTCCGTGTCGTTCATGTTTGAGGGGAAGTTCGATAAGGTTTTGTGGACAAAAAATTCAATGAGCAAATGTCGCAACGCGCCAGAGGGATAATGTGGTCGCCCTTGCACTTGCCCTTTTTAGATGCTCCTACTCCTCACAGGAAAAACTAAGACGGACAGAATTTTCTCTTACGCGCAAAATTAATGCGCGCAGTTTGGGAAACGGACAAACATGTAGGTTATTTCCATTTAAAGGTTCTTTTTTTTTTTTTTTTTTTTTTTTTTTTTTTTTTTTGCGTGCGTCCAACTGTGCACTTGGCTTGTAATCCATATCGGCCCAACGGACACACCTTGTGCCGCTCTCCTGGGCGTGTAAAAAGTGGAAGTAGACTGCTGTGCGTGTGTTACGCTATGTGTCCATTTTCATTTTGTGTGAAAGAACTTTTCGAGGTGAAAAATATAAACGCACTTTGTTGAGGAGATAAAAAGGAAGAGGTGCCTTTTATGGGGTTAATTTTCTCTTCCTATATTTTCCGAGTGCGCGAGAAAAGGTGGGTAAATTGGACATCACCGCTTTGTTTTTTCGTACCATGCTTGGTGGAGCTACACAGTTAATCGGTAAGTCATTGATGAGGTAACTGGTTAATCGTTTTTCTTTTTTTCCCCCCTTATGGGCTCATCACTGACAACCCCTTGGCAAATTAGCCTGGAGAAAAAATTCCCCAATTTCATAACCCGCGCGAGGATTTTAACTACTCCCCCCACCCTATGTTCCCCTTCTACTTGCTTAAACTGTTTACCTTTTGAGCGTTCCCTATGGCTGCGCTCCTTCCGCAGAAGCGGAGTGACCTACTTGGGGACGAATACGTCATGTACTCAATCGAGTAGTCTGCACGCACACACACATGGGGAGGTGCGGACATACAAACGCACCTAGTGCGTGAGGAAGAATTTGACTTGCATTTGAGAAAGGCCTCAAATGGTGCACGTTTAATGGGTGTCCACTTTGTAATAAATTACACATGTCTAACGCTTTTTTTTTTTTTTTTTTTTTTTTTTTTTTTTTTTGTTTCATTCGCTTCCAAGGGGGCTCCGCTCCTTTGGGCATTATCATCTTGTCATCCCCCTGCGTGTTTATTTTTACATATGCGAACATTTACGTGCCGACTTATGCCCCCATTTTATATGCGTGTTTTGTCCATTCGCTACTTAACTTGGGGGCGAGTGAAGAAAGCTCCACTGGAAGGCCACCGATCACCCAGATGAGTAACAGGAATAGTTTCTACGCGTACAACTCCCCTACCACTGGGCGTTCCGCGCAATGCACTGTGGGGATACATTCAAAAACGCGCTATACTGGGTCTCCCCCCAGGGTAGCGATTGTCCCCATGTAAGAGATTGTCCCCATGTAAGAGATTGTCCCCACGTAAGAGATTGTCCCCACGTAAGCGACTGCCCCCCCGTGTTGTCTCCTCTCGCCTACCGAATGAACATAAAAAACGTCCTGTGTGCATACAAAAACGCATAGCCTGTTTTGCACAGCTCAATTAGCCCCTTGGGCCCGGCACGCGCCAGCGTTAGGGTGTGATGAACGTTTGTACGTACATCAGTGCGAACAAGGTTGAAGGGGAATATGTTCACGCACACGGAAATGTACATGCATGTGTGATTGTGCATTCAGGGCATCTTCATATTTGTAATTTTTCCCCTTGTTTCTTTCTCTCCCTTTCTCTTT
>NW_012192610.1:56455-57654 GCF_000956335.1 Plasmodium fragile | reverse complement strand
AAAAAAAAAAAAAAAAAGAGGACAGGAGAAGGAGCAAGCGTAGAAGCGAGCGAAGACGAAACACTCTTTAGCATCGCCAATGCACGGAGTACCGCCGCCAAATGGTCCACACAAGGTGCACGCTTGGGCGTCACTTGCAATTACCTCAAACTTTTCCGTGTCGTTCATGTTTGAGGGGAAGTTCGATAAGGTTTTGTGGACAAAAAATTCAATGAGCAAATGTCGCAACGCGCCAGAGGGATAATGTGGTCGCCCTTGCACTTGCCCTTTTTAGATGCTCCTACTCCTCACAGGAAAAACTAAGACGGACAGAATTTTCTCTTACGCGCAAAATTAATGCGCGCAGTTTGGGAAACGGACAAACATGTAGGTTATTTCCATTTAAAGGTTCTTTTTTTTTTTTTTTTTTTTTTTTTTTTTTTGCGTGCGTCCAACTGTGCACTTGGCTTGTAATCCATATCGGCCCAACGGACACACCTTGTGCCGCTCTCCTGGGCGTGTAAAAAGTGGAAGTAGACTGCTGTGCGTGTGTTACGCTATGTGTCCATTTTCATTTTGTGTGAAAGAACTTTTCGAGGTGAAAAATATAAACGCACTTTGTTGAGGAGATAAAAAGGAAGAGGTGCCTTTTATGGGGTTAATTTTCTCTTCCTATATTTTCCGAGTGCGCGAGAAAAGGTGGGTAAATTGGACATCACCGCTTTGTTTTTTCGTACCATGCTTGGTGGAGCTACACAGTTAATCGGTAAGTCATTGATGAGGTAACTGGTTAATCGTTTTTCTTTTTTTCCCCCCTTATGGGCTCATCACTGACAACCCCTTGGCAAATTAGCCTGGAGAAAAAATTCCCCAATTTCATAACCCGCGCGAGGATTTTAACTACTCCCCCCACCCTATGTTCCCCTTCTACTTGCTTAAACTGTTTACCTTTTGAGCGTTCCCTATGGCTGCGCTCCTTCCGCAGAAGCGGAGTGACCTACTTGGGGACGAATACGTCATGTACTCAATCGAGTAGTCTGCACGCACACACACATGGGGAGGTGCGGACATACAAACGCACCTAGTGCGTGAGGAAGAATTTGACTTGCATTTGAGAAAGGCCTCAAATGGTGCACGTTTAATGGGTGTCCACTTTGTAATAAATTACACATGTCTAACGCTTTTTTTTTTTTTTTTTTTTTTTTTTTTTTTTTTTTTTT
>NW_012192610.1:43845-56355 GCF_000956335.1 Plasmodium fragile | reverse complement strand
CCTGTGTGCATACAAAAACGCATAGCCTGTTTTGCACAGCTCAATTAGCCCCTTGGGCCCGGCACGCGCCAGCGTTAGGGTGTGATGAACGTTTGTACGTACATCAGTGCGAACAAGGTTGAAGGGGAATATGTTCACGCACACGGAAATGTACATGCATGTGTGATTGTGCATTCAGGGCATCTTCATATTTGTAATTTTTCCCCTTGTTTCTTTCTCTCCCTTTCTCTTTCTCTTTTTTTTTTTTTTTTTTTTTTTTGGTGTAATTTTCCATTTAATGTGCTTTGAACAGTAATCAAACAGTTGACTCGTGAATGTCATGCATGGTTACACTTTCTCAGACTCGAGGAGAATGTGACAAGGACAACTCTTGTGTTTCCATTTTATCACACGCGTGCGCGAATTGGCATCTCCTCTCTATTCATGTTCGCATCCATTTTGCCACTAAGTTGAAACTTTTTTTGGCATTTTTTTTTTTTTATGATCTGTCCCCCCTTCTGTGTTTTCCTCTCCTCCGCTAAACTCCGCATCTGTTCCAATTAGCTGACCTGTTGAGCAGCCGAGCGGCATAGCAACTGCGCTGAGTAGCAGCCTCCCTGTGGCGCAAGAGGGGGCGCGAAGAGACAGAAGGAAGAGCGAGCAGCGACATGTGTCCCACAGCTCTTTCTCGCATGACGAGTTTATTGTACTCCCACTGAAGAGGAGAAAGAGAAAGGCATCTCCTTGTGTTTCGTTCGTCGCGTTCTTCTTTGGTCGCTGTGCAAGACGCAATTGCATGCTTCTTTGTAATATCGACTTGGTGTGGCTCCGCGCCTTCCTGTCCACCCCCTGCTTCATTTCCCACTTACCACGAAGGAGAACAACAGCATGTCTACCATCAGATGGGTGGACCTTCTGTCCAGCGAGTCGAGTAAAAAAAAACACACACACAAAAAAAAAAAAACGGCGCGCCTAGCGTGTGTCACTCTGTCCAGGGTTAATAATTCCACCCATTTATATATCCCCTCCCCCCGCCTACTCGCAGACCTGTCCCATTCCATCGCGAACGAGGATGTTGTGGAGAAGGCTAAGAAAAAAAAATTCCCCTACAACCAGGAGAAGGATCTGAACAGTAGCTTTTTAAATTCATACAATGCAGACCTCGACAACAGCAATGTGGGAATTAATTTGAAAATAAAAAATATGTCCCTAGTGGATAAAAAGGATAAGGAAGAGAAGAATGTTCTGGGTGCAGATAAGACACTTGATCAAATACCCAATTGGCGAAGTGGTAACGGAAGTGGAACAAGTCTCCCCAGCGAAGCAGCAAAGGGAGTGATAACGAGGACAGGAGAGCAAGAGTCGGGGGGGAAAAGCACGGAAGGAGTGACCCAAAAGGATTCACAAAACGTGCTTAGTAATGGAGACCAACAAACAGGTGTGTTAGGAAATGTGTTAGTGGAGGAGAAAAATTGTGTGAGTGAGAAAGTGGTGAGTCCGTCTCATGGGCAGCTAAACGAGGAAGGGAAGTCAACAATCGCAAAGGTGGATTCCGCCAACGCAGCAAGTAACAGTAATACCGTCCTGGAGGAGGCAAATAAAACGGAGCAGAACTGTCCTCATGAGGAGAATAAGCCAAAGGAAGAAAACGGAAAAAAAAAAGAATTGCTCAACAGAGTCAGCGTGCAGAGTTCTGGAAGTGGTCAATCTTCGGTCGAAGGTAAAAATAAGGAAAGTGAAAAAGGTTCAAGTGTGGGGAAGAAGAAAAAAAACGCATCAAGCATATCTACCCTAAACAAAAGGAATAGAAGCAACAAAATAAAAAATGTCTCTGTGAATAAAGAGTCGATACAGAATTCTTATTTTTCCCGTTATGTGGTGAAGAAAGGGGGGGACAGTGTAAAAGCGATGGACGGGGGGGACAACGTAAAAGCCGTGGAAGGGGCGGAGGAGAGTGTGCAAGGGGAAATGTCCAAGGGGACGACCCATAAGGGGAAGAAGAGGAAAGACAGAACCCTTCTGTGCGAGAATAGCACAGCTTCTAAGTTCAACTGTACCCTGTCGCACGACGTGACGGTGGACGACAACAACGTACCTCTGAACCCGGCCAAAAAGGTGAAGAGCAGGGTCAAGGGAGGCGCTGCAAAGGGGGGCGTAATGGAGGCGGTAAAAGAAGGCGCAAATGTAGTGCCCGCTCCACCCGCGACAACCCATCGAGACAGCGAAACCAAACTGGTGGCCAAGGAAGACAAAAAAAGTTTAGGCATAATGGAAAATATGGTGACCCCCCCAAAAAGCAATTTACCAACTTTAAATGAATATAAGAATCTGAGCAGCGACAACATCAACATGGAGAAATTTAAGAACTTCGACACGAACTTTATTAACTACCTTGGAGATATACAGAGCCACTTCAGTGACCCGTTCGTAAACTCCAATAGCAACCGGGTGAACAGCAGACTTAAAGAAATTGCTGTAGGGAAATCGACGAAGGAGTACAAGAATTATGTTAAGGTGGTGAAGTATGAAGAGAGGATGGATGACGATCCCAGCACGCCTAATGCGTATGAGAATGTGACAAATGCAAAATTTCAGGCCAAGTATAATTTGTGGAGGAAGAAGCTGCACAAGTTTGACTCCATTGGGTAGAGGTTTTACCCCCTTTTTACACATACAAGCTCAATGATGGGTCAAATATGTTCTTGAAGCAATGCACGCACGTGGTTAAATCTCACCGATGTGAGCCGCTCCGTGGGGACCAACTTAGGGTTTTGCGCTTGACGTGTGTTTTGTTAGCTCCCTTCATGGGTGTAGTTACCCTTTTTTTTTTTTTCCTTTTTTTTGCGTATAGAGAATCGAAATGATAAACCCGTTACGTGAGACAAGTGTCCCAAAATCGTGTTCAACTTTTAAATCACAGACAAGTTAGAAAAGAAAAAGACGTGTCGACCCTCGGTGTGCAGGACGCAACGCGGTGAGGGGAAGGAAAAAAAAAAAAAAAAAAAAAAAATTCACACACGTGTGACAAAACATACCAAAAAGGGGGGGTTTTATGATTTACTTGGCGCGGGTATAATTTCCACGCCGGTTGGCCTGAACATCGTGTGGACACGGGCAGGTGCTCCGCGTACAACCGTGCAATGGTGCAATGGTGCAACAATAATATATGAGCGGAGGTGGCGCCCCCCAACTCGTTACACGCAACTCTCATTCGTGTAAACAGTTCTCCCCCCTCAGGAAAAGTATATCGGGGGGTACTTCTTCACCAAGTGGTTAGCAGTGCTCTCGGCAGCAGATGGACCGAAGCACTTAAAGTCGAAGGTCTCATTCTCGTCTATCTCCATTATACTAGCTATATTCCCACAGCGGTAACAGTAGTTTGGTGCCGACCATACGGTGACCAATTTTTTATCAAACCACCATTTGTATCCCTCCATGACGAGTTGGTGAGCCCTGGCAATCAGTTCAATATTGTTCAGGTGACAAAATTTATGAACAACATCTGGGCCAAATAAATGACCTGCACCTCTTGGGCTTTTATCCCATCCATTTTTATCATTTGGGTCTGACCACATAATATCACATAGGGAGCCATTCCTCGGGATTTCCTGAAATCGGTTAATTTTGTTCAGGTCTTCAATTTGATTGAACGAAGGAGATAATCCTCCATGTATACAAAAGTAGTTGTTTTCAATGATTGCACCGATAGAGAGATAATCCATCAAGTCGGTGCAATATTTCCATACATTTATCGACCCATATTTTTTAATGCACTCATCATAAAATCCATACACTTCTGTAATTTGTCTACTCTCATGATTTCCCCTCAGTAGGGTAATTTCATTTGGGTATTTTATCTTCAGGGCTAGGAGTAAGAGGAAGGTCTCGATGCTATACTTACCTCGGTCCACATAATCACCAAGGAATATATAATTCACTTCTGGTGGTTCATTGCCGATGTGAAAGAGCTCCGTTAGATCATGGAACTGTCCATGTATGTCCCCACAAACCACCACTGGTAGATTCACATGCTTTATATTCTCTTGGTTGATTAGAATTAGTTTAGCTTGGCCACACAAATGCTTCACTTCCGCTTCTGATAATAGTTCGCACTTTTTCAACGTCTCGATTTGTTTTTCTAAGCACCTTGTTTTCATCATTCCCCGGTCGCCAGGCGGGGGGTGTGTATATGTTCTACACTCGAGGCGACGTTGCACTGGTCACACAGAAGTGGAATAGGAACAAGTACCCCTCCCCCTTTCAAATGCACACGCAGATGGGAAGAGACTAATGTGATAGTGTTGGGGTAAGATGAAACCAAACGCAGTTACATAATGTGCGACACAAACGTATGCCTACAAGAAGCGCAACAGGAATAACAACAAAAAAAAAAAAAAAAAAAAGGACTAATTCGAGCTGATCTGCAGTGAAGCCTCCCCAACCCATTCGCTTCGCCGTATATAACACGCAACAGTTGAGTGTTCCCCTTTTCGATCTGGTGAGCCGGAAAAAAAAAAAAAAAAAAAACAAAGGGAATAAATACAGCACAGGCCAAATGCCCCTCGATTAGCATAATGGTATTGCTGTAGTTGACCATATGGGGGGGGGATGTGTGGGTCGTGGTTTATTTGTCCCCCGATCTGTTTCTTTTTTTCTTCTTCTCACACTCTCTCCTGTGCTATTTTAGCTTTTTTCCCACACCATTTGGAGATGCTTCTTCAAAATTGTAAGAAAAAAGCAAACACCTTTAGCTCACAAGGCGTGGCTTTGCGCGAACGCTTTTTTCTTCACCCATTTTTTGGTGTTCTTCCTGTCGCCTCTGCAAGTGGCAAAAAGGAAAGCGGTACTTAAATACTACGGCACGCTCAATTCGTATGAGAGGACATTATCGTGAAGCATATGCACTCGCAAAACCTCATGTGTACCTTTTGGTGCCTCTCATTAAATGAGTGCTCTTTCTAAGGTTCCGCATTTGACGGTACATACACCTCACCAATCCGTTCGTTACATCAGCGGGGCGGACTATTTTTTTTGCATTCGCCGTGTCGCCTTCCACTCGCCATTTTTCTCATACCCCGCCATTTGTGACAAAAAAAAATAAAATAAAAAAAGAGATGCGGAAATATATCTTACCTGGCTGCCCATTTCTGTCGTTATTAGCACACTCCTTTTTTTTTGTGTGTGTTTTTTTTTTTTTTTTTTTGTGCGAATGCTTTGGAAATGCAAAGATTGAAATGCGGAACAGCTTAGAGTGACTCTCCTTTCAGAGCTGATAACCCCGAGGGAAAGCGCCACGACGCTTGGGCAATGGCTTAAAGTTGATTACCGCTCAAATTGTGCGCGCGTTGAGGCAGCATGAGCAAATGTACGGCAAATGCCCCCTCGATAGCATCGCAACTGTGTATGGTGTACATCCGTGTGTAAGGCTTACCCCCCACGGAAGCAGCCCAGCTGATTAGAGGCACGATCGCGTAAAAAAAAAAAAAATTGTTCACCAGTCGTCCCCGTCCATTACATATTACCCAAGACGTCATGCACCACGCTAGCCCAACGCTTGAGTAGTAGCGAGAGCGCCGGATTGTCCTAACCCCATCTTCCCCCCCCCAACAACAATACACACAAAACACCAGTTGAGCGAAAATGCATTTGGCTAAGCCAGCTAGAGTGTTCGTAAGGAGAGACATGGGCCATTTCCAGAAGAAGTTCCTCTTTAACGCAAGCACCATGTCTAAGTGTAAACAAATTCAGAAGAATCCATTTCCATGTTTTGCAAATAAAGTACAAAAAAGAAATTACCTCCATTTTGCTCGTACATTACCTGAAGATTACGAGCTGCCATTAGACACCTTCCCAGAGAATATAAACGAAGTGTTAAAGAAGGATAAGAAAACACTTGACTTCATTCAGAGCTACTGGTACTGGAAGATTCGAAGTGAGAGCAATTTGCTAAACTATGAAAAGTTGGTGAAGAAGTCGTATAAGCAGTTGGCCGTGGACATGGGCATGCAGGTCAGTGTGCTCGCTCGTCAAAGAGAGAATGGGGATGAATCCGTACATGGTGTGCAGGGACACACGCCTGTGCGTGATGCCTCACCCTCGTGCATCCCTTCTCATTCATCACTTCTCATGCCGGAAACAAACGGGCGCTAACATGCACGCACTAACAAGCGCGCGCTAACAAACGAACCCTAACAAACGCCTTCCCCCGTTCCCCACTTCGTAGATTGCCAACCCCGACAATGAGCACATGCTGGCCCTCCTGGAATTTTACGAATACCTCAAGTCGTCGCCATTCGTGGGACCCTTCGGCACCATTGAAAACCCCGTCATTGTTCCCAGTGTGCACACGGAGCGAGTCGTCTGCTGCACAGGGGGTACAGGGGAAAACGAGCACGTCCCCCTTTTCTTTCGATGCAGGGAAGGATTCTTATATCGCTGCGGAGAGTGTGATCAAATATTTATGCACGTACGTGTGTTGTACTCACTGGAGGATGGAAACGACCCCTTTCCCAATGACCCCGATGTGGATGACGTATTTGATTTAAATTTAATTGAAGAAAACATGAGTCTATACAACGACGACCAATACGTCCGGTGGCCCACGGGGAATGTGACCTACCGGCAGATGTTTCTGCAGGGCAAGTGGGGAAATCAAAAACCGAACAACGTTTCGTACATAGGTTCTGAGAAGTGAGACGAGGATCTCGCTGCTCATTTTTTTTATAGGCGGTAATCGTGTTTTACGCCGCATCGTGGGCTGAGGTGGGTGTGTCCACGTGTGTGTGATATATATTTTTTTTTTTTTCCAATTTTTTGTTCCATTTCACCTGAACAAGCAATACATTATGAGCGACTTTTTGGTGAAAAAAAAAAAAAAAAATGCCACAACATTTTGGCTACCTGGGAAGTAGCTGCCTTATACACCCCATTTCGACATTCGCAAAATATTTTCCCTAATCGTACTACGGTGAATGCTAAATGGTATCTTAATTTCTCCATTTTGTGTTTTAACAATGTGTGGAGTTTGTTAGGATAAAGTTTAACTGCGGACTGAGCACAAAAATTAAAATTGTGAGTATGTGTAAAGTAGGGAACACATGGTGGGCATAAAAAAAAAAAAAAAAAATGGGGGGTGTAATTCAGAGGGGAGATGAAAATTAGAAATCACGCAACTGGAAACACGATTCGCTGCGTGGGTAAGTGGATACACTGTTTTGCTGTTGCAAGAAGGAACTGTGGCATTTCTCAAATTTGGGGGAATCCGCACGAAGCACCATGCGGCATGGCCGCACATCCCATGGTGACACAATCGTATGCATCCATTTACGCGTGTAGTACCTTCACACCTTTATTCACGTGATAACCGGTCACTACTGCAAACTCATTACAACTTCAATCGGTAGGTGTGTCATTAGGAAGGAATGAGCCATACAGGAGGTTAAAAAAGAAAAAAGAAAAGAAAAGAGACAGATAAACTGCAAATGAAAATAGTTAATTCAATTCAACTTAATTCAATTTAATTACAAATGAAAAATGACCTAGGTGGAGGTTACAACAGGGGTCCCACCCTCTCAGCCAAAATACTCACATATGTATCGTCTCACATGTGTATCATCTGACATATAAAAAAAAAAACAAGAATGAGCCACCTCACGCACACATGCTACACACCGTTGTGCCTATTTGGGTTAACACACATGCTTACATGTGGATGGGTGTGTTTGCAATTAATTTGCGGGCGGGGGGATGCGCGCTGGCAGAGAGAAACCCACCGCGGTCTTGTATTTGAAAAATGTGGGAGCCAAGAGATGGGCAACAACGCAGGTGGCAAGCGGTTGAGATGTGTGGGGGCATCACATATAGGGGGCGCGCACATTGTTGACAGTCAATCGTTCGTAATGCCTTTTTCTTTACCTGTACTTTGCCGCTACATGGCCGCTATGTGGACGCAGTCAGCTCCTAATTTTGATGAACCTGTTTTTCTCCTGGACGGGCTCGCCGACCCCGCCAAGCCTCTGTCCCACGGAGACGGTCTGATTAGGGTTGACATTCCAAGCGAAGTCCTTTTTATTTTCAAATATAACAACAATGGATGAGCCCATTTTGAACTCCCCAATTTCTTCTCCCACCTCGAGACTTTTATAAGAGTCGAAAATTCTGGTGTTGATATCTCCGCCCATGTAGCTTAACTGATGCCTCAAATTATTTGTGACCAGTTCTTCATCATTAATGATTTTAATATTGCCTACATTGTAAGCACTAATGGCAGCATAATACACATTGCCTCCTTTCCATTCACCAGACAGAATAACCCGTTCATTAATGTTAAAGAGGTTGTTAATAATTTTAAACATACCCTGAAAAACAGGAAATAATTCCCCCGATATATGTCTCCTAATTTTGTATTTGAAATTAAAAGGGGCATGAAAATGGTGATATTTTTTTGGGCTTAAATAAAAAATAGCATAAAAAAATTTGGTACTTCCATCATTATATTTCTTTTGGAAATTGGATCCTAAAAAAGTATTCACATTAAATTTTACTCCTTTTATATTTTCCAGATAATCTGAAGTCAATTCTCCATAATCTATTAACTCACTGTCGCATGGACTCACCATGGAGTAATCACTAAGGTCGCCAATGGGTCTGGTTTCTTCCCTGATGTAACGAGAGAAGAAATCGCCAATGGACTTGTAGGACTCTATTGGGTATTTTATTTCTTCCTTATTTATTTGCATGTATTTAATTAAAAAATTGAAAATGAACAATCTATATGAGTTTGGAATTTCAATTTTTAATAATTCCCCTGTGATGCGACTCCTTGTGCGTCCGAAGAGAAGGCGGGTCCAGAAGAGCTTGGTGCTTTGTGCGACATTTTCACTGTTGTCATGTAGGGTTAGCACTTCGTGGTACTTGTATTGAAACATGAACAGGAAGGACAGGATGGTCACGCCCGTTATTACGTACTTGTTCTTGTACAGGAGGTGGAAGTTGTTGTTTCGCTCATTCTTCTTCATCGTTTCATCGGGGAGCAAAAAAAAAGCACAGAGCTGTGGAGCGCGCGAAGTTGTAACAGGAACTCTTTTTTCTCTTTTCTTCTTTTGTGACGTTCGTGTCCCTCCTTTAACACGCCTTCGTACAAATTGTACTGAGCGCGTAAACGTACGCGTAAAACGTACGCGCAGTGGTGTGTAGAGTGTACGAAGGGGAACTGGACTTGCCCGCGCGTTTCCTCGCGATGGCGATTTTTTTTTCCCCCCCTTTCCTGTTGGGCGCAAAACAGGGGGAAAAAAAAAAAAAAAATATTCGTCCTTTACTTTTTTTGCAAAACGTGTCCGCACTTGTTAAATTCGCATAATTTCTGCGCGTAACACTTTTTTTGTTGTTTTTTTTTTTTCTCTATTTCTTCCTATCATGCGCTGGAGGTGGGGGGAAATTATAAAAAGTACGAATGAATGTATGCGCTGAGGTACACACTTGTGCACGGGGAAAAAATAACGAATGCAACTCTCGTGTCCGTTGTGGAAATTGGTGTCCGCCTTGCACAAGCGCACAACAGTTGTTCAATCGATGGGGGATGACAATTCTTCGCACGTGTACAGGTACGCGATTTACCAACATTAGTTGCGCTAAAAATGGCGGTGCTATATTATATGTATATATATATATATATATATATAGAGTGCAACCCGGTCCGCAGTTTCTCCCTCGGGGGTGCACACTCTGTGGTGATGTGGCCCAAACAAAATTTCACCGGTACTCCACATGGGGGATGGGTGGACAACAAAAACAGACACTACACGTGCATACGGTTAATTGCACTACTCTCTAATTTTACCGTTGCTCTTTCTTCTTTGAGTGAAAAAAAAAAAAAAAAAAAAAAAAAAAAAGGGACAATGGTAAAAACATCTTTCAATTGGATAATTCTTCTCTCCCCTATGATGAAGATAGAGAGACACACGGGGGGCGCGTATACGTGGCGGTCATCACACAGTCTCCGACAGACACCGCCCCCAAAGAAAGAGTTAATAAACAGGCCAATTAAAAAAAAAAAAAAAAAGGTAGCAACATGTAAGTATACATAATAAAATAAGAAGCCAGAGTTACCACATTGGGAAATCATAAAAAAAAGGGTTCACGTCATGATGGAAAAACGCTGTTTCGTTCATGTATGTGCAGGTAAATGTGCATTCAAAAGTTTTCTCTTTGGGGAGAAGGGAAAAAAAGAAAAAAAAGAAAAAAAAAACGAATCTACAAGCAACATTTTAACATGCAGGAAAAGTTGCTCTAAGAATCTCTGCACACCTATGCAATACACGTTAGAGGATGGTCCTCCGCAAGGTACCCTCACCTTCCATGTATACGATTTAAATTGTGAGGAACTTTGTGGAGGAAGAGAAATGTATGCTTGTGTTGAAGAGGTTTAAGAGAAAGCCGCACCAGTCGCCTGGTCGGGCACATTGCTTTTTTCCTCTTCAACTGAAGCTAACCACGCGCGGGCTGTGTGCAAGCGCTGCTTCCCGTCTTAAACGAAATGGCGAGAAATCCTAGCGTCGTGTATTGTGTCACTGATATTTGCCGCCTGTTATGTGGGTTAGGAGGGCAAGCAGAGCATACACGTGTTCCTCTCGTGTGCACAGTTGTACGTGCGTGAACGTATTTTCATCCCTGTGCCATACTGGCGCGGAGGAGCTGCTAAAAAGAAGAGATCAAATTACACAGACGAAATATAAAGAAGGCAGTGCGGGCAGGCGAAAAAAATAGCGCCACGTTCCGCGCGGGTAATAAAAAAAAAAAAGGACCATCCGACACTCATCAACCGGCTGCTCCTTCCCCCACCGCGTGAGGAACACATTTGAGGAAATATTTTGTGCAAGAGGCGCATCCGATAGGTCGGCATACCTGCGCAGGAAAAAAAAAAAAAAAAAAAAAAATTCCCCAAAGGTGTACACGTAAAAGGAAGGAAAGCACGAAAAAAAAAAACAAAAAAAAAGTATATCTCTCCTGCCTAATCGGCTATCGACAAAGGTTACCCCACTTTGACCCAAACAGAACTGCTATACTTATGTTCATCCCCAGGTGGTGTAACGGGCATGCCATTAAGCGAATGTTTTCCTGCCCCTTAAAATGAAGCTCTGCCCATACATGTAAAAAAAAAAGAAGAAAAAAAAAAAGTGAACACTCAACGTGTAGCGGTTAACGGAGAGCGAGTCATTATAACGTACACAGTTGACACAATGACGGCCCCTCATTACCTAAACCCCAATCTGATGAAGAACTACGATGAGTTGACCTCGCACAACCCCCACTCCAGCGTAATTTTTTTTCACTGAAGGCATGCACGTAGCGTCGCGTCCATGTGTACATCCGCATACACATGGCAACAAACGTGGAGTGACTCCTGACGCGTGTGTGTGCCTGATGGAATTGTGGCGCTCGTATGTGTTATATATATATGTGTGCGTATGTTCAGCTCACCCCTTGGTTAAATACATACGATATATGTGTGTGCTTGTCTCTCTTTCCTACTCTCCTTCTGACTTAAAACAGGACCCTCGATTTTTGCAGTTGAATCAATTTAACCACTGCGCCTACAGGTACACCATGTTCTGTCGGTGTGCACGCGAACTGGGGGAGGACAACCCCCGCTGCAAGTAAGTCTCTCTCCCTCCTGGACGTGTGACCCCCGCCCCCAACAGAGTTGCAATTACACGCATGTCCATGGGCCAATTCTTTAAACATTACCTTTCATCAATTGCGCTCGACATGAGAGCGGGTTGTAGCGTTGCACAATTAATAAGCGTTTCCCCCTGTTGCTAATTCGTGTCCGTTTGTTTTCTTTTTTTTTTCGGCCCTCTTTTCAGATTTCAGTATTACAGAGCCCAAATTGCCTGCACAGCGGAGCAACTGGAGGATTGGAATGACCATAGAGAGAAAGGTAGGATTGTCTCATTTTTGAACAAAGGGACCACTAGGGGATGCGAAGCGTGTTGCATCCATTTCGTTTTGTTCTGTTCTTTTTTTTTCTTTTTTTTTATAAGTGGGGGTTACACCGCAGGCACACTCCAAGCATGTGTGTCTTCAACCCCGTGTTGTGTATACATACGCATGGGTGTGCAAAAATGGGCATTCATTGGCGCATCTACGTTAGCAACCTGCTTATGTTAACAACTCCTGATGCGTGTGTATGTTTTTTTTTCCCCACCCCTTGCAGGAACGTGCGTGATGGATGTGATGCCCGACCGTCTTACGGCTCACCTGAGGCAGTGATGCGCTGCTGCTGCCTTTGCACAATGAATGAAGAAGCTATTTTAATTGTTGACAAGGAGGATGTTTTTTTTTTTTTTTTTTTTTTTTTTCCTTTTTTTTCCTGTTTATTGTTCTATGCAGAGTGGCGGAATGGCGGAGCATGCGGCCTATTGTTACTCGTTAGAGGCTTTTTTGGATGGCTCCCCCAAGTGGCCATTTTATGATACTCCCCGCCGCCTCGCCCTCCCCTATTTTTTGGTACAAAAAAAAAAAAAAAAAAAA
>NW_012192610.1:36398-38300 GCF_000956335.1 Plasmodium fragile | reverse complement strand
GCTCTTTGAACTGCACGGGAAAAAAAAAAAAAAAAAAAAACCCGCATCATGGCTGTCTTTAATCCAACACTTGAAGAAGCAAGTCACACACACACACACCTCCAAAATGTACACATTACAACATTTGCACAAGTGAGGGTGACGCATTTTTTTTCTCGTTTCAGTAGAGCTGCCCTGAGGGTGAGGAAACCAACCGCACGCAATAAGGATGGTACCGTTACAAGTACTATACAAAACAGCGCACCCCCCAATATAGTTAGCCAAAAAAAAAAAAAATCCGCGCTTCCCCCCCCTTGGCATCCTTTTGTGTTGAACTAAAAATTTTCGTTGACGAGGACATGTGGCTTGCTTAAGAGTTCTATGGACTCCTTTAACTCTTTGAGTTTTTTCCCCAATTCAATTTTCCTGTACTTGTCTTTGTTCGTTTTGTATTCTTGTGTTGTCTCGGTGAGTTGTGAGTGCAGCTCCTTTAAGACGTAGTTCCGTTCGTCGTTCTTCAGGACTCTGTATCCCTCTGGCACGTCCGTGGACTCATCCACAAGATCTTTTTTTTTCTTTAACATATAGGTGGGTAGTTTACCAAAATTCTTGTGCAGGTTGTTCCGCTTCTCCTTGTCGCTACTCCGTAGTTCGCTCCCCCGTTTCGAGAGCTTCTCAATGATGCTGCTTTGGCGTTCAGCAGGGGCGTTTACCGGGCCTGTTTCTGCGGCTGCATCTTCGCGCTTCTCACTTTGGCCTTGTTGCGAGGCCTCCATGTACTCCGCTGCATCTTCCTCGTACTCTACTTCTTCCTCCACGTACTCTGCTTCATCCTCCTCGTACTCTGCTTCATCCTCCTCGTACGCTGCTTCGTCCTGTTCGTATTCTGCTTCCTCTTCCTCGTACTCTACTTCCTCCTCCACGTATTCTGCTTCCTCTTCCTCGTACTCTACTTCCTCCTCCACGTACTCTGCGTCCTCTGCCTCTTCCGTCGCATATTCCCCCTCTTCACCCTCCGCGTGGTACTGCTCCCCCTGGTGTGCGGCAGATGCGTCCGTGACGACCCGCTTGGGCTGCGTTGCCTTACTTAGGCCCAGAGGGCTCTCTTCATTTTTGTGAAAATTTGTAGCTACCTTAGAAGCTACATTTTCAAACCTCTTCATTTTGAATGGCTTTTTATTTTTTGCTTCTTCCTTCTGTTCCAGCACCTTCTTTTGTAGAGTGACCTTATCCTGTATCTTTATAAAATTCTCCCTCATGTAATTTTTGTCTTCCTTGCTTCTAATGTGAGGGAAGGCTTTGTTAATGTCCTTCATTTTTTCAACAAAGCTGTTAGAAGACAGCTGGTTCTTCGCATTTATTTTTCTTTGTGCATTGTTTTGTGTACTAATCGCTTTGGTAGCTTTATACAACTCCCTTTCCTCCTTCAACTTTTTCCTTTGCTTTTTGGCTAGCACCCTGCGTACATGTTCGCTCAGATTTTCGTTTTTGCTCTGCCGTGGGGTAGAAAATGGTGTGGTTGCGCGATGGTTCATCATGTTTAGGGGTAACCTCCTCACGATTATAACTGTACCGGTTGGAGAATATATTTGCCCCCTACACACATATTCTACACAGACCCCCTATCGGGCGCACATTTGTGCGTTCACGGCCGTTGCGTCCATCTTGGTAATAAGCAGCAGACGAGAGTTACCGTCGCGCAATGGTACAATCGGTGAGCAGAAACAATGCACGTACTTACTTGGTTCATCATGGGGGCTATGAAAATAATTCTTCAATGAGAACAGCTCAAGCGGTGTGCATGTGTTGTGGGTCTCTTTTCAATCCATTTAGTTTCCTCAAAAGGGGAAGTAGACTTCCACCTTACCTTTTTTATGCTGATTTGTAAGTTTTTTTTTTTTTTTTTTTTTTTTTTTTTTTTTT
>NW_012192610.1:29982-36298 GCF_000956335.1 Plasmodium fragile | reverse complement strand
TTTTTTTTTTTTTTTTTTTTTTTTTTTTTTTTCACGGTTGGGGAGAATAAGGGTAGGTAAAAGGATGTGTATATAAACAGAAAAGGGAGGTGCTTTTCCACATGTACATAACACATGGGGCTTTTCTCCGAGGTGTTCTATCAAGCCGTTGTTGCTGTTCCTCTTCTTCTCCTAAATGGACAGCGGCGCCTAGTCGGTGAGTAGTTTCACAGATGTGGCATCTCTTGTGCACACATATGTTCACATCATTTATTTTTGTGGTTTCCCTGCACGTGTGTTTTTTTTTTTCGGTCTTTGTATTTTTTTTTCCCCTTTCCTCTTTCGCGATTTTTTTTTTTTTTTTTTTTTTTTTTTGGAGAAGGCTGTCTATGGGAGAAATTGCAGCATTCCACGGGACAAACTTACATAAAAAGAAAAATACTCAAATGACATCACATTTTGTGGCTCAATTGGCAATTTTTTTTTTTTTTATTTACCTTATACATTTAGTGACGCTGGAGAGGTCCTTGAAGACATTACACAACTGTCACGTGGAAGGAAATAAACTTAACACGTGCGTCTTTTTTTACTCTGTGACGCCGCTGCGCAAGTTGAAGAGAGAAATTTGATCCTTTTTGGTGGGAGAAAAGCGACACAATTTTAGAGTTCCCTTGTAATTATATGTCTCCGCTGAGACGGTGCGTACACACTTGCATGGATTCGTCGTGGGAAAAAACACACACCTACTACAGGTTGAACTCTCTTTTCCTGCACCGAGTTGAGCGATTCCTATTCCGAGCGTGACACGGATTGACTGTGCAAACCCCTTCAGGACCAACTGACCAATGGCAGAAAAGGAAGCCCTCTTTCATAACAGTATAAACGACCCGTACGTGGTGAACTACGTGTGGCTTTATGGAGACAACATGCGGGCTGCGCCCAGGACCCCCCCTGATTTGCCCACTCCCCACTGGGCCCACGTCACAGGTGGCACTGAAGACACCTGTAGTAGGGGCAGCAACGAGGGATACTTCATGAGGGACATTTCACATTTTTCACCTGCTTCTAAAATTTCGAACATTCCCTCCCCCTCATCCCATCTGGAGAAAAGGGAAGATACCCTTTGTTAACATAAAAAAAATAAACAGCAAAAAAAAAAATAAAAAAAAAGAGCTACACTTTGTGGTGCATTTTTTTTTTTTTTTACAGTGTTGTCAGCGACGTGTTCCCTCCCCCTTATGCCTCCTCTTCGCGGGGACAATCCGTGTACACGCGTCTTTCCCTCGCCGTTTTTTTTTTTTTTTTTTTTTTTTTTATTGTGATATAACGGGTATACAACTTCCCGTAGCAGCCTCAGCGGCGTTGTTCTCGTACGAATGAAAGCAGAGTTCAGGGGTTCAGCGGCGTAGCGGAGAAGCGAAGAGGGTAAAGCAGGAGACATTTCACACCGCTTCGTCACTCCACCGCTTCGTCACTCCACCGCTTCGTCACTCCACCGCTTCGTCACTCCACCGTTACGCCTCTTCCCCGTGGTGCGTGCCGCAGCAGACCATGGCCGGGACGTCGAACTTGCGGTAGCACCTGTCCCGGTTGAAGCTCTTTTCATTATAAAGGATGTACACGTAGTCTTCTATCCTGTCCTGATATTTCTTCAAAAAGAGTTCCACACAGCTCTGCTTGTCGTCTAGCATAGCACACCTCGGAGCATCATGAGACTTCCCTCCTTGCACTCTCCTGCTACACATGTTAAAATGTATTCGCCCTTCCTTCATGTGCATGCCCAAGCATTCTAACATGTACGTAGTCCTGTCCTCATTATGTATAGCTATGCACTGGTCTATGAAGCTAATACTTAAGGCAAAACTGTTCCGGTTGTTAGCTGAAAATAAAATGCTGTAGAGGTAGTCCAGGCGAATTCGCTTTAGGTTGGGGAACAGACAGCACCGCTCGATAAAGGAAAGGTGTTTTATCCCCTCGAAGAAGCAGAAGTAGTTTGCTCTTTGAACTGCACGGGAAAAAAAAAAAAAAATAAAAAAAAATAAAAAATAATAAATAAATAAATAAATAAATAAATAAATAAATAAATGCAAACAGCACCGATTTGTTTGCGTCCCCCCTTTTTATGAGGCGCCCACGTCGCGTGTACACATGTATACTTACGTTCCCTCCACAGGGCAAGCGACGCCGAATACCTCTCGAACGTGTGACAGACGTGCGCGTAGGTGGTGCCGTAGTAAAGGCAGGACTGTATTCCATCTGGGGAGTACAAGTTGAGGAGGACTATGCAAGAGAGGCAGAAGTCCAGGTGACTTAGAGTGACCTGCTTAAATGAAAGTTTGTTCTTCAAAATTTCATTAATCATTTCGGTAGTACATGAACCCATTTCACTTTCCCCCCTTCGTGCATCTTTTTTAGAAGCAGATCGATTGGTCTTCAGCGCGAGGTCTATGTCATGCAACACCTTATTCAAAAAGTTAGATATGTATGAGGACACACTTGCGACGTTCTTCCAATTATCTTCGTGGTTATACAGGAACTGTTCCTTGTCCGGAGGGGGGGCACTTCGCGCGGCTCCTGTAGCTGTCCTCCCAGGCGCACTTGGAAATGCCATAGCACTTTTTCTCCTCGAAGTGCTGCTCCCCTTGAACTTTACATAGGAGTACAAAAAAAAGGACACGATGTAAAACTTGAAGTGGGACAGGTAAATGAGGAAGAGGTGTTCTTGTGTGAGGCGGGTCTGTTCGCTGAGGGTAGTAGTACCCTCCCTTGTCTCCCCTTCTCCTTCCACCACACCCGGAGAGGAGGTAGTCGCTCTACCACGCCCCTTTCCTCCGCCTCTCTTAAACAAAATAAAATGAAAGTTGTAGTCCAGCCGAAGTCGCTTCAGCTTGTCGTTGAAGTACAGGTAGGAAAGCATATATATAATAATGTTATTGTTAATGCGAGTGCATCGTTCAAATATATTTTCCTTTTTCACTCGGGCGTTCACTTCCTTGTCAACATTTAAAAGGGCTATTTCGTCCTCTGAGTAGAGTTCACAGAAAAGTTCGTTTGTGTATTCGAAGCGGGGGCAGTTCTTCTTCGGTTCGTTCTTCACAAAGGGCAGATCTGCACCGGCATGGTTGTTCACACAGGACGAGGCTGCACCGGCATGGTTGGAGGCAGCGCCGCTGGTCTCCGCCAGGGTAGATTGTCCCCCGTTTAAGGTACCCTTCTCCGTAGCTGCGCCCCCCTCGGTAGCTTCCCCCTTGTTAGGCTGTTCCCCTGGGCCAAGGGCTCTGCGCCCCGACCTGAGCCTCTTCACCTGCTCCAAGAAGGAGTCGTAGCACCTGATCTCCGTGTTAAAGAGAAAAGCGTTTCTCTCCTTTTCTCTGTACAGTAACACCTGCTCCTCCTCATCTGTCAAGTGAGTGACGAAGTGCAAAAAAATAAAATACACATCCTTAAGGTAAAGGTTCAGAAGGTAGAAGTTATTCAAGTCCAACGTTTCTACGCACCTCAGTGTGCTCACGTCTTCTATCTTTATGTTTCGCATGTAGCCCTGCAGGAGGGAGGGGGGCGCGACGGCGATCTGTTTATGCGTTAGGGAGGTGACTCCGCGTTCGCGACGTGGCTGTGCGCAGGCGGTGAACTCCTTCCTCTGTGGCCTCTCACTCGACAGATCAGGTCAAGAACACACACACGCGTGGGTTTAGTTGGGCGGGGGTGCAGATAACAAATCTCCCCATACCAACGCGCTGGGGCCAAGTGCCGCACCCTTACCTCAATTTTAATTTTATTTAACTCCAGGGCGGACGTTATTTTCGAGTCGTCTGAGGTGCAAAACCGTTTGCAGTACTTCACCATTTTGCGTTGCGTCTTCGTTCTTGTTAGGGTTGGGGTATTGCGGGGGGTCTAAATTGCGCACAAATCTTTCACGTGCACTCTCTCTCCCCTACGAGTCTGTGGAGCGCTCCAACCTTTTGCTGCTTTTCCGGTACCTGCCCTCTTCCCACCCCCCTGCTTACCACCACTTCTGCTCTTCCTGTCCTCCCTTCCCTAACTGTACAAGCACAACGGGTTGAACCCAAACGGAAAACTCACTCCTGGGGTTACACAAAAAAACACAAAGGAGGAAAAAAAAGTAGAACAAGCAATCTTACTAACGTCCTGTATGTTTAAGATATAACCCTAATTTGCATCTATTCATAAGTTACTTTCTACACCCTCCCTAGTATTTTTTTTTTTTTTTTCTTTCTTTTCCTTTTCTCCCAAGGCACAGGTGTGCATCGTAGGGCAAAAAAAAAAAAAAAAAAAAAGAGAATCACGAATGTTGGAGCTAAAACAAAAGTTAGAGGTGCGAAAAGGGCGGTGGAAGTCTCCTGGGGGAACAAAGCATGGTAAGATAAAACTAGCACGAAATAAAAAAAAAATAATAAATAAGTAATAATAAAATGAAAAAAGTGGGGGGAAATAAAAAGAATGAACAAATGAGTAGAGAGAACGAACGACAGCAGAGCGCAACGAATGTGCAATCCCCCCTACCCTGTTCATATGGGTAAAGGCAACTTAGGTGTAGATGCAGGAAAAAGGCAATTGAAAGGAAAGTAAAAGGTTCAAGGGGGGGTAGCTGCACAGAAAAACTAATGAGAGTCGAACACCTCTCCCTCAGAGAGTAATGCCACAACTGGCCAAGTAAACTAGTGAATGACCCACCCAAAGCTCGTGCAAAGTTGAGGGAAAAAAAAAAAAAAAAGCTACGTTACAAATACGATACAGATAAGATACAGATATGAATACGCAGTTAATCAAAATGGGCAACAACACAGTGTAAAGCAGTGGCACAAAAAAAAAAAAAAAAAAAGAAAAAAAAAAATTTCAGAGAAATGATTGGCGATAAATTCCCATTAGTGGCCTAAACCTTGAATTAACTAAAAGGGAATGTAAAAAAAAAAACAAAAGAAAAGGCAGAGTGTAATTCATATGCATAGCAAAGCACATGTGGCTCATCACATATGCCGCTAAGCCTATAAGTGTACTTATGGTACGTTACGGAACGTATGTGCCTTGGTTTATTTGAGCAGGTCACTGCTAGATCGATGAAAAGTATAAACCTCAGGCAACTACAATGATTCCACTCAGAGATAAATAGACCCATAGCATGCTCTGCCATCTGTTCTACCTTGTGGTGTGTGTTACTGTGCTTTTTCAAATTTTGTTTCGTCTCCTGTTCCCTTTTCACGTCGCTTCCTTTTCAGCTCCACTTCTTCCCCCTGCTTAAACATTTTTTTTTTTGTTCTTTTTTCGTTAATTTTTTTTTTGTTGTTTGTTTCTGTAATTGTAGCCCCAATTCTAAGGCCCTGCATGTGTGGTTCTTTATCTGTGTCTCCGCATGTGTAACGCTGCACGTGCGATTGTGTGCAGCCCTTCACTGGTGTATCGTTTGTTCTCCTTTCTTTTTGTTAATGCATTCTTCTCTTTTCCTTCATTTAATTATTATTTTTTATTATTTTATTTTATTTTTTTTTTTTATAAATCCCATTTGTTACCTTCATTGGTATAAATACATATATAGCGCGAAAACAAAATGGAAGAAAAAGTCCCAACAAAGAATAAGAGAGTAATGGAGTCTCCTTATGACATTCAATTGTATTACTCCTTCGTAGCTACATGAAAGAATTTTGTAATGCATGTCTGCACATATGCGTTCTGTTGGGTGCATGCTTTGTGAAGTGATTTTTTTTTTTTGAAGTTTTTATATATAATATAGAACAAATGAACGAAGACATTCTCATCTCGCTTATTTTATTTTATTTTTTTTCCATGTTAGGGAATCGCTGGACGAAGAGAAGAGTACCTCGGTGTTGAAAGCCTTGTTGGGGTAAGAAGAAAAAAAAAAAAAGGTCGCGCTGCAGAAGAGGGCAATGTACAAGGCATACTGCGGAGGAATTAACTCGTCCAATGTGGACCACTCCTTGCACATGCGCAAATGCACGAGGTTGTGGTGGTTGCACGAGGCAGGAGAAAACAATGGACAAGCATCGATGACCTCGAAATGTGCATGCAGCCATAGCACATTGTGCATAGTAGCGCTTGTGACGATGCGTCTCACACCGGATAGGCCTAATTATCATTTTTTTTTTGTTTCTTTCTTTTCCTTTTCTCCTCCTCTCAGGGTTATTAACACAGACCATTCGCTCAAATCATTCACCTTCGACCACGACAAAATTGTAGAGTGCCTGGAACGTGACGCACTACAGGGTGTGATAGTTATCCGGAATACGCAGTAATGTCGAGCTTTTTTTTTTTTTTTTTTTTTTTTTTTTTTTTTTTTTTTTTTTTTTTTGCAAATATTAGC
>NW_012192610.1:22947-27667 GCF_000956335.1 Plasmodium fragile | reverse complement strand
TTTTTTTTTTTTTTTTTTTTTGCAAATATTAGCTATCTAGCCAAATGGGCAAATATTCCGATGGTGTGTAACTGCAACTCCACATGTGAAGCTCGTCCAATATATAACCATGGAGTAGGGTGACACACATTACTTCGTTTTTATTTTATTATTATTTTTTTTCCTGCCCGACAGGTATGAACAGTTTTATAAGCATGTTCCGCTCATAGCCGCTTTGCACAAAATTGATTTCGTTTTGATTGAGCAACAGTAAGTGGAGAAAAGAAAAAACTCATGTGCGGGAGCAAGTATTGACATATCCTGTATGCACCAGTTCATGCGGTAGCTTATACCCATTCCGATCATCCCGTTGCCCTGCTCACCCTGCTCTAATCTTTTCATCCCCCCCCCCCAGGTATGTGAGCACGCCGGATTTTGTCACATTACCCAAAACGGGTCTCATCGGAATCCTCCCGCTGCAGGAGGAAGATCAGTCACTTCCGGGTCTTGCCAAGCAAGTGCAAAGCTTAGTGTCTGCAGTGCACACCTACCATTTGGAGATAACCCCCCCGTACTTGTTTGGCCACCCAAGTAATGACAAAGCAGAATATATAAAAAACGGGCACAGTGCGAAAAAGTGCGCCACGAACAATAACACAATGCGCTGTGTGTGTGTACACGCTCCGCCGTTGTGGTCGCCCATTTCTTTAGCCGATTTTCCCACACACACACCACCCCCTTGACAGACTACATCAACACGAAATTTAAAGTCGAAGAGATAAAGGGAAAGCCCTGTGCGAAACATTTGTCGCGCAAGGAGAGAAAGGCTTTACGGAAGTCAATACGAAAAAGTAACATATAAGTTTGAGGTGATTACACAAGAAAAAATGGAGACGAATGAGTAAAAGAAAAAAAAAAAGAAAAAAAAAAGGGAATGGAATGGAAGAAAAACGTAGCACTCGAATGAAGGCTGCGTCATTTATATTACGTCTTGGCTTATTATGGGCCCCCAAACGGTTTGTCTTTATGACATTTGAAAGTACACCCGTTGGGCTGCCTCTTTCTCGTGGGTTCTCCTTATTCTGTGTGAGCGTCCTTTACAATTTGTTGTCCGTGTTTTAGCTGCGTCTTCTCTTATCTCTCTCTGAATTACTTCTTTGTCATGTGTGTGTATTGTATCTGCATATAGCGCGTCAGTTATGTGTACCGTTTGCTTTAATTGCGCCTTTATCGCGTCCTCATCCTTTCCTTCACCGGGTGCGCATTCCCGAGCCACCCCTTTTGTGCCCTCCTCCAACTACCACCAAAAACGCTCTAATAAACCCGAGGGATGTACCCTCGAGTGTGCACACGAATGTGAAGGTGAAGTGGAGCAAAAAAAAAAAAAAAACAGGACTAGCGATCCGATGACCATTACTATATTTATATGGCCCTTGAAATGAGGTAGCGCAGTTACAATACGGTTACTATGTTGTGGTGTTCCCAAGGCCTCTTGTTCTGTTCGCATTTATTTATTGCTTTCCCCCCCCCCCATTTTGACTTTAACGCGCTTCAGTTATGGTACCACTTGGGCGGGTTAAGAATAATGTGACATTTCCGTTTTGGCGAACGTTCCACTTATGGCCTCTTTTTAGGACTGCTCGACCAGCGCCTTTGTTAATTTGAAAAGGGGCGAGGAGCGTAAGCGAGCGCGATATAAGGAAAAGTAAACGATGGATGGGCCCGCGTACCCAAAGGGGAAGAAACAACTCTTTCGCCAGAATGGGCTCCATTTTTTTTTGCTAATTTTGTTTACCCCCTTTTTTGTGTCATCCCTTCCGAACATAGTGATTTCTAGGCTTGGCAAATTTTTGCGCTCTCCGAGCTGACCACCCCTCCCCCAACACACACGTATACACACATACAGACGTACACACGCGCAGCTGGATCATATGTATTTTACTAAGGCGCATTTAACCACTCGGTATTTTTAGCCGCCTCAAAAAAAAAAAACTGAAGCAAACGATTTTACCTCCTGCCCCCTCCCCACCGTTGGTCTAAATGGAAAATGAAGACTCCGTGGATGATAGCACCAGCACTGAAGAAGACCCCCGTGAAGAGAAAGCAAAATACAACACAAACTCCGTAGGATGCTGCTACAATTTCTCAAGCGAAGTGCTCAAATTGAGTGTAATTTCGTATTACTTTTGGACGTCCTTTTGTTACATAGGTGGATCGATTACATTTATATGTGGGTACACAACTTGGTCCTTGAGAATACATGATCAGATTGTATGCGCAGCCTCGTCCAACGTATATGTCTTTTCCTCCTTATGGTTACTTATTGGTATGATTTCTGTGGCCACCTGTATATGCTACGCCATGGCCCTAGACGGGAAGGGTAATCAAATACAGGCTGCACAAAACTCCCCCTTATTTTTAAACTTATTGGGGATCCTTTGCAAAACCGTCCCCACCATCGTGCGCGTAATTCATATTTTCAATTTATTTCAACTGTACGTAATGACGCTCGATGTTATGATTTTGCCTGAGTGCAATTCTTTTGTTGTGAGATTTATTTTGTTCATTGTTCATATTTTATGGTGGACTATTGTACTTTTGGGTGTTGTCTCCAGGAGGAAAATATTTTTACCTCCTCATTTGTACAAACCTATAACAAACGACGTGGGGTATTTTGTCCATGTCAATAACATGTTGCATTCCTTTGGCCTATAAACATTTTATTTTTCACTCTCTGCAACGGTTTGTGTGCGGAAGTTGTAGCAAGAGACGGGGGGGCTCTTCTCTCCTTTACCCCTTGGCCAGCTTCTCTGCCCATCGTTTGCGTGACTTATTTTTTTTCCTCAAAATTCTTTGGTTTCGTTTCTTGAGGCTCTTTTCATCCTAAAGCGGGGGGCAATGTTGCATGGGTGGGTAGGTGCATCATATTCAGCGAAGCACATCAATGGGGAGAAGGGACATAACCCCCAAGGAAACAACAAAAAAAAAAAATACATAACAGCAGAAACAGCGCATAAGAGGTAACAACATTACGGCTCATATGAATGTATCATGCATTTTTGAGGACGCTTCGTTGGACGCCTCAGTTGTCGCGCACGCTGTTCGCTGCTTTCCTCTCCTTACGTAAATTTTTTCTCCCTTGGACTTGCGCAGGGCCTTCTGCACTTGCAGCATATGCTCCGCCTTTTCCTTGTCCTCAGCGTCCATTTTGCTGATCATAGCCTTTTCCTTTTTGAGCTTTCTGCGGGATGAGGACATTGCGCGGTACGCGATGCGGCATGAGAAGTGGTGTGTGCAATGATGTGCGACACGATGAAGTGAGGGAACCAGTGAAGCCACACCTGTCGCTAACGCCGCCATCGTCGCCAACCACGCCAACCGCGACAACGACGGCAGGGTGGAGCGAGGGGATGACTCACCTGATATCTCTCTTCATCTGAACGATCTTTGGGAACGTCTTCTTCGCACCGTCCTTCTCGTTTAACTCAGCCATGTTCCCAATGATCAAATCGTCTGAGCTGTCGCTTTGAGCATCCTTCAAGTACAGAGGGGCGGAGGGAAAAAAAAAAAAAAAGTGAATGAATACGCGATGTAGAGCATGGAATGGTGTAATGGCAAAGGGCGGGTTATTACCGCTTAGGGTGAGCAGTGTACTTTTTGCAGCTAAGCTCTCAAACGTGTTCTCTTCGCCATGGGGGGAAATATGTACAGCGACGACATAGGACACACTTTTTTTACCCCCACGTAATGATCAACCAACCTGCGTTATGTCCCCCGCTGGGGTACCCCTTGGACCTTTTTTCAAAGACACAGCATTATTGTCCCCTTTGGACTTTTTACCCTTCATTTCGCATATTAGGGGTGAATACGGTGCCACGCTAAAATTAAAACCTCTTTCTCAAAGTAACGTCTCAATTAGCTGCGCAAAAGGCAGACTCCCATAATTGTTCAACCGTCTCGACGGAGTAAACATGCATTGGCTAGCTTTAAAATTGTATAGCCAAAAAAAAAAAGGAAAAAAAAAAAAATATGAACTGTTCAGGCAAAAATGGAACAAATGATTAATTTTGGAAAAAAGAAAAAAAAAAAAAAAAAAAACGTTCATTTTAACATTTTCTCCACTTGTTTGGAAAAATGAACGTAATATATATGAGAAACAACGGGATGAAACCAGATTTAGAAAAATGTAGTCGTCATTTCGCCCGTGTTGTCGATATGGACTTTTTGCTCACATGCAGGATTTACTTATTAGTGTAAGGTCGTTGTTCATGAGTATGAAGCAAAATGAATACAAAACAACGCGCACAAAATGCACCAATTTGGCGGGGCGTCAAATATGCAAAAAATCGTTGTCACTGCGGGAGTGGTGTTAAAAAATGGGAGTATTGTTTTTTTTTTTTTTGTTTTGTTTTTTTAAAGTGCGATCATTAAAGTGCCGCCATCGCCGGCCAAGACGAGTTGTTTACTTAATATATTAATTTAAAAGTGTGTGTAAGTTGTTCGTTCTCAGTTTTGGGAGAACTCCTCCCTAACCGCTGCGTTTGGCTCTTCGGCATCGAAGAGGGGCAGGGCGTGCTGAGGGAGAGTCAACTGAGATGTAGGAGTGTGACGCTGGTGAAGTTGTGTGTGGTGCGCAGGAAGATGGAAAAAGGGGAAAAAAAAAAAAAAAAAAAAAAAAAAAAAAAAAAATAAAAATGCAAAACTAGGGATAAATTATTTTGGGTTTTAGAATAAAACGGGT
>NW_012192610.1:6616-20725 GCF_000956335.1 Plasmodium fragile | reverse complement strand
AAGGTGAAGTGGAGCAAAAAAAAAAAAAAAAACAAAAAAAAAATAATTAACCCCTGTATACACATTTACAAAAAAGGGGAAAAAAAAAAAAAAAAAAAAAAAAAAAAAAAAAAGCAGCCGAAGGGAAACAAATTTTATTTTCCAGCTAGCTGATCAATTTGTCGCTCCATTTGGCAGCGCGCCTAGCAACTGTCCATAATGTAGTTGTACAGCACTGAGCAGTTTCTAACGCAGCCCAGTTTGTATTTCTTCAGGTTGTTGTGATCCATTATATTTTGGCAAGAGCTGAGGATGATAGGGTGATGCTTGGGATCGATTTTGTTGCACTCGAAGACGAGGCGATCCAATGTTTTATTCAGGTCCATCAGGACCATTTTGTGTGACATGTTGTGCTGAACAAGCACAATTAGTACACGAGCCATGATATCCAGTCTAGTCACTAAATTGTCAATAGACATGTTCATGGGATTGATCAAAAATATTTCCTTAAGGTAAAGCTCTAAAATGTTTTCATAGTACAAAATTAGCTCGTTTTTTTGTTTCGGCATTTCTTCTTTGAGATCATCTCCATCGTTGTTGTCGTGCTGGGCAGTGTGGTTTTCTTCATCCTTGCCGCTATCCTTGACGCTATCCTTGACGCTATCCTTCACGCTATCCTTCACGCTGTCCAGGGAGCTCTCCACGGAGACGTCTGCGGAGCCATCCGCGCAGCCATCCACGGAGTACAGTTTGCTCGCATTTGACCATGAATTTCCGTAAAAGGAAAATTTGTTATCAAAGTATACGTGCAAATGCAGGGGAATTAAAAACATGGAGAGGAATCTTGTAAGGCTTGTTAATTCATCTTCGTTTATATTTAGCGCACTCATGTTCGGTAAGCAAAAAACTATATACTTGGAAAATTGTTCAATAACATCGCGCATGCTTCGAAGGCTGGCCCTCATGTTTCGCAATTGGACACCACAGCCAGTGTTTTCCCAGTTGGGCAAAAGGTGCAGGTGCGGCAGGTAATTCTGTGTGATGAAGTCAAAGTAATCCCATTTTTCTAAACACAGACTATTTGTGTAGCATGTGAGTGTGTAAATCATGATTTTCAGAAACTTGGTTTTTGAAGAAAACCAACAATCGTCCTTTTTCTTTCTCATGTCTTTATTGAAATCGTATTTGATATATTGAATCATAATATTGAGGACGGTGTTGAAAATGAAGGAGGAGGTAAATTTGCAGGTGGTGGCATGGGATCTAAATGTGTCGAGGGGGCCTGAGTTTCCACTGTCCGTTTGGTCCATTTGGTCCGTTTTGTCCGCTTTGTCGGCTTTGTTGGCTTTGTTTGTCTTGTCCTTTTTGCCCTCTTTGTCCTTTTTGCCCGTTTTGTCCTTTTTGCCCTCTTTGCCCGCTTTGTTCGTCTTGTCCTTTTTGCCCTCTTTGTCCTCTTTGCCCGCTTTGTTCATCTTGTCCTTTTTTCCCGTTTTGTCCGCTTTGCCCGCCTTGTCCGCCTCTCCCTCTGGAGAATCCAGGTACTGGCAATAGTCTGTTAGACCCTTATCCGTGATGCATGTCGGTTTTTGCCAACGAAAGTGAGATTTGTTTGCATCATCGTTTATTTCTCCTAAGTTTCTGAAGCAGGGGGGGATAATTTCCTCCACCTGTGTGAAGAGGTGGTCTCCCATGCGCTTGTACTTTTTGCCAGCTTCCCGATCAAGAGACGCATTGTTCCACTGCTCCTGCATGGTATTCAACAAGACAAGGTACTTGACGTAAAAAAACTCGAGGGTGAAAAGGATATCTTCGTGCATTATGTTGTGTTGGCCAAGGGAAACGACTAAGTCCTTAACATAGTGGTTAATGACAGAAATGCAATTCACCAAAAGGCTTACAGGTATTTTTTTTACTGTTACATTTTCATCGCAAGGCCAATATTTATTTGCACTTTTTTGGTCTCCCTTGAACAATGCTACAGTATGCTTTCTCCTGACGAAGTAGTCATGGCTTATTCGTTTGGACTCCACTATGGCTTCTCCCTGGGCGTGTGAACAATCTTCTACCGGCTCGCGTTTTAACGCTCCCGTTGGCACGTCTTTTTGCACCCCTGTCGGCTCGCATTTTGCCACCCCGTTTTTTGCTTCCTTGCAGCACTCGTGCAGAAGAATCGCGCAGTCCATGAACACTTCGTTATCGCGAAAGATGAGCGCTTCCTTGGGGATGACGGCATTTTTTAATTGTATGAACAAATCGGATATGCGAAAAACAGGAAGCACAAAAAACCGCATCATATGATTCACTAAAATATAAAATGTTACGATAGAGTAAACATCAACAGTTGCATTCGCAAGTGTTTCTTCCACAGGACATATCTCTCCTGAATCGACCCCCTGTTTTACAATCTTTACGTTCCTGATTCGTTTTTTTTTTCCCTGCTCCTCAGAGTCTACTAAGGTCTTGTGCGGGCGCTTTTTTGATTTTACTATTCTTTTAGAGTCGCCGTACTGCAAACACGGAAGAGTGACTCCTTCATTTTGTGCTCTCAATTGTGTGTTGGTCGTAATGGGCTGTCCATAACACTGGTCTTCCTTGCACTTTCTAACACAATTGTAAAAAAATGCAGTGTCGATCTGCTTGAGGCATTTCAATACGGTCTTCAATTCAAAATAGCTACTCACACAATTAGATTTATATCTCATGCTTAATGCTTTCCTGAAATAGGTTTCAGTCTTGTATAAGGTCAACTTTTTAATTGAAAAGGGTGGCTTCTTCAAGGCCATGATGAGAAGGTTTTCATCATTCTTGCTGGTCAGGTTACAAAAGCATTCGAATAGTTTCAAGTAATATGTTCCTCTGTATGCAATATCATCCCCTTCGCGATAAAACAATTTTAATTCCTGATCTAAGTTAATGCCATGCTTGAGACAAACCTTTAGAAACAGTAGGTCTAGACGGTCTCGTTTGAGCATTTTGTAATACCTGCAGCGACACATTTGAAGTATTTCTTCCCTTTTCAGTTTCAACAATGCAGTATCGTTCTTCATCCATGGAAGATATATTTTGCGGAGTGCATTCATTTCATTTTGTACATATGCTCTTCTATTCAAATAAAAGACCTTAAGCATGTTTATTATATTTTCAAAATTTTTTTTTTCCGCTCCATAGAGGTAGAGAAGCAACAGGATCTGGTTCTCATTCAGCTGACTCAAGTTGTTCACAAAGAGGGCAGCGAATCTGTGTAGCACTGCTGGGGTCAGGGAATTCATCACCAAGAGGAAGGTCAAGATGAAAACTCCTTCAGATGCATTACAGTGTCTGGTATCCATTCTCATGATGTTCCGAACGTCAAAGCGACTGTTTAGGTTTGTTTGAATCTCCTCCCCTGCCACCTCGTCCTCTACTGCGTCCTCTACTGCGTCTGCTACTGCGTCTTTTACTGCTACTTCGCCTTCTACTGCTACTTCGCCTTCTACTGCTACTTCGTCTTTTACTGCTACTTCATTTACTGCTACTTCATTTACTGCTCCGTCATTTACTGCTCCGTCATTTACTGCTCCGTCATTGACGGCTATTTCATTTACTACTTCTTCTTCTTCCTCCCACGAGTAGGGTTCTGCGAGGTCATCGCATCCGCCCTGCTGATGGCGCTCGTCGAGCAGGAACATCATGTTGAGAACGGAGAATTCGTCAAAGGTTCCTGCCTTCTTCTGCAGACTAGGGGATACGTCGCCAGTGCACTTTTCATTCTTGAACACACAGTACTGCCCATAACTTCCATGTCTGCACAAATTTCCCTCGTTGAGAATTTCCTCTTCAGTAGCGCCTAACGCCTTGTGCATACCCTTGTAGATTACATGGTCCCAATGCATGTGCATAGCAAGCAAAGTGCTTTCGGGTAGGACATATTTCTTGTATTTTTTTTCGCTGAACTTAAATACTTTGCTCTTTGACCAGGGGCCTTTTTTTAAGGTAAAGAGGGGCTTCTTATACATGTCGCAGTCGTTCTGCTCGTTGCACTGCGTCTTTCTGTTCTTCATGGTGAACTTCTTACTGCGCTTCTTACTGCACTTCTTACTACTCTTCTTGCTTCTCTTCTTACTGCACTTCTTACTGCACACGGTACTGCACATGTCACTGCACATGTCATTGCACATGTCATTGCACATGTCACTGCACTGCTCGACGTACTTGTTGATACACTTCTTCACGTACTTGTTTCTGTTCCTCTTCTGCGGTCTTGGTGACCATGCTCCTACGAGGCGTTTGTTCTGGAGGTGGTTGATGTTGCCCTCCTCGTCCTGCATCTCCCACGCTCTTTCTATGGCATTGTAATTGATACGCTTCCCGAAGGTCATACCACGCGTTCGCATCTTGCACATATTTTCCTGCTTGTCTTCATCCTCCGACTTTACTTCCTTCTCCAACATAACTTCGTTCTCCAACTTGACTTCCTTATTCCATGTGACTTCCTTCTTACACTTGACTTGCACCTGCCCCTCATCATTATCGTTCTTAACATCTTCCTTAGAATCGCCCTCACCATGTGATGCATCCATGAACATGCTAGAGTTATGTCCTGACATCAGGTAGCAAGCCAGGTCCTTCTCATCCTCCACAGAGGCGCCTCTCCCGGGGGTGTTCTCATGCGACGTGTGTCCAACGGGGGTCCGGTCGTTGGAGTTGTTCTCATCGGAGAAGTTCTCGACGGAGGTGTTCCCATCGCAGCCGTTCTCAGCAGAGGTGTTATCAGCAGGGGGGGTAGCAGAGGGGCTGGCGTCAGCAGAGGTGTTTGCAACAGGACTGGAGCTCTTCACCTCTGTTCCAGCCGCAGTGTCCTCTTCAGAAAGGTCCCTTTGAGCTTCTTGCTCACTCTTCTGCACCTGTTGTCCGTCCCTTTTGTACTCCTTCCATATGTCTAGGTTTTCCATGTACTCATCTAACACGCGTAGTTCCTCCACATTCAGGTTCACATTAGGTACGTCTCCATTGGTGTTATCAACTTGGTGCTCGAAAACGCTTATGCCTCCAGCCGTATTTTTTGCTGCTGCTGATTGTGGCAGTGTCGCTTTGCTTTCTTTCAGCTCATGAGGGTATGCCTCCTGGGGAAGATCTACGACTTTGGCTTGTTCCCCTTTTTCGGTGGTCCTGGTGTTCTCCTTCATGTTTTCCACACTGCAGGCGCCCTTCGTCATACGGTTATGGCTTACTTTGCCTGTTTGGCGGCTTAATGTGCTTAATACACTTTCGCCTGTTTGGCGGCTTAATGTGCTTAACGTACTTAGTGCGCTGTCGCCTCGTTGGCCGCTTAACACGCTTAATGGGCTTTGTGCGCGGGGGGAGTTCCCTTTTTGTGCGATTTTCCCAACTCTGTTGAGTTTTCCCCTCTTAATGAGTCGATTGAGCTCCTTGACGTCAACGTCGAAGGTGTGCTGTTTCAACTTTTTTAAATTTTGAATTTCCTCACTTAGCAATTTTGAATGTAAATTGTTTGAATCGTGTTGAGAGATAATTTCCTCAATTCCTTTGGAAAAAAATCGTAAAAATTTTGAACTTGTATGTTTTTTACTTTTTAGGTTTAGAAAAGCATAACATGACCTTCTACATGTTTGGAGAAACATTTTTTTATTTTTTATTTTTTTATTTTGTAAAAAAAAAAATAAATTAAATAAATTAAATTCATTTAATTTAAATTTAAATTTATTTAATTTGAAATCAAAAATGATTTTCAAAAAAAAAAAAAAAAGGATTCCTTTTTTATTTTTGTGTGTACATCTTTTTTTTTTTTTTTTTAGAATCTGCCACCCGACGGGGCCAAAATTTGAAAAATAGCTGTTTCTTGGTTGATACAAAAATGGGTGTCGTGTACTTTTTTTTTCTTTTTTCACGGGGCGCTTGCTGAGAGATAACGAATAGCTCGTGTCTTTTCTTGTTTTATTCTCAAGGTGCATGTATGCATTCTCCTGGAAGCGGAGAATTGATCCCGGGGCGAATAGGAGAAGAAGAAGCCAGCAAGCCAAGGTGATGGTGGGTGGTGATGTTAATGTCGGGGCACAGGCTTGAGCACCCCGGGGAAAAAATCTAGGTCACAAAAAAGGCGTACACATGCATGTGCATTGACGGAAACGGGACCTGATTTCCCCTGCTTGCTCTCTCAATGCGCGCTCTCTCTTGCGGGGCTATTTCTTCGGGTGCTGCCTCGCACACCCTTGTCGCTTCTCCCGCTGCTTCCACCGCCGATCTTATCGCAGCTTCTACGTCGTTGATGATTCTCCGCGGGGCTGTGCAGATGGGGCCCTTTCGCACCAAGGCTGCAACTGCGTTTCCACCGCCGCTTCTCTACCTCGTTGCTGATCCTTCTCGCGGGGCTATCTCGTCGGGTGCCACCCCTGTCGCTTTCCAACTCCGCTTGCGCCCCGCATTGCGACGAACTCCACGCAGCTGATTCGCGACGCTGGCGGCACGTCAACTGCGCACAATTTTGTGTATTCGCTTTTACGCTCACATCATATGAACCCTTCTACGCACGACCCGTAGCACGAGGGGGGCAGTGACTAATGCGTGACGTGCTCGTGATGTGTAAAAATGCATAGGCATGCGTGTAGGTATGCATGCGGTGTTTTTTTTTATTTTTCTCTTTCCCCCTTTTTTGTTCCTTCACTCCGCCCCACTTGCGCTCCTTCCCACTTGGCTACTTCACCACATCGCCTTCCTTTCACGTTCGCACTTTCCCCCTGTGCGAGTGCAGTAAGGCCCGTCGCCCTATTATAGGTGATCAACATGGGGGGATAAATCATATGCCCCGCTCTTTTACGTCGTCGTGTAGAAGCGCAAGTATTTACCGGCCCATTTATGCATGTGCTTAAATTTCCCCCAATTTTCCCCACCCCCTTTATACAATTCCCTCTCATATGAAACGGGTAAAACTCGGGTGACCCTGTGCAATACATCTCCCACGTTGGTCGCTTCAAGGAGCGAAAAAAAAAAAAAAGTGAGATGAAGCGAATAGGTGTGCATATTTTTATGGGCCTTTTTGTGCTCTTTTTTTTTAGGGGCTCTTTTTTTGAGGGGCTCCTTCTGCGTGCCCCTTTGTAGGGACTACTCTTTGTGAGAACAGCCGTTACACCTGTGCTCAATCATCAGGCACACTATAGGTTGGGGACACATTCAAAGGGACCTCTTCGCCCACTCAGCAGCCTTTTATCACGTAGCTGCGCTGCTCGCGCTTTGTGTGTGTCGATCGAGGCCCTCCTTCCCAGATGAGCATCTACCTGAAGAGAGGCACTTCCCGCCGACACCTCTCCGAGGTCCCCTTAGATTTCTTCAAAAGAGAAAATAAAAATGGCCAAAGAGAAAAAAATGCCTCTCTCAGTGATGACCAGGAGCAGGGGGGCAGACCCAGCCCTATGAAAGGAAAAAAAAAAAAAAAGGCTCTTCCTTTTTTTATAAAATCAAATGGGGAAGTTATTCAAATGGGACAGGACAAAATGAGAGGACAAACATGTGCCCCTGCAAAGGGGATGACAGAAAGGGGAAAAACAGAATTTCGGGGGAAGGGACAAAAAAAGGCGGCCTCCTCCGCGAATGCTTGTCTGGAGGGGAAAATATTCACCATCGCCAGTTATGACTTTGTGGAGGTCATTCGAAAAGCGCGGCGAGTCAATCGTCAGGCGATATCGGAGGCGGTCTCCCAGGCCAAGTCTGAACCAGTGGGGGCACCTGCTCATGGCCACTGGAAACACACACTCCCCAGGAGCATCCCCGGGGAACGGGAAACGTGCTCGTTGCTGCGCCAAATCCAAGGGGAAAAAATGCCGACCGAAAACCCCATTGAAAAAGTAACGAAGGGGGAGCTCACCCTGTGCTGGAAGAAGCACAGGAAAATAAACATCGCCTTCGTGGAGAGGCACAACAGGAAAAATGGAACAACATCTTGCGAGAGGAAAGTGAAAAAAATATACCTGTCCCCAAAGGAAAGCACCTTTAGTCCCCTTATGAATAAATACGTTCTGTACGAGGACGTGGTGAAGTTAGAAAGGCACCTCACTCGTCACTTGGCTCACAAGAACATCGTAGTGATGGAAAGTTTCTTTTGCGTTGATAATGAATTAGTTAGTGTGTATCCCTTTGGGGGGGTGTCTCTGATGAGGTGGAATAAGCATGAGAAGCTCTTTCAGCTTCAGGGCATGGATGGGGGAAGTAACAGTCGTGGTAGATCCTCCTACCGACCAACAGGTGTAATGACCATGGATAGCCTGTCCGGCAAGCAAACATATGAAGCAGTATGCGGAATGACCAAAGCGAAAAAAAAAAAAAAAAAAAAAAAGTATACATATGTCTACCCAGAGTACCTCCTCGCAGAAATCATAAGGCAACTCCTGACCGTGTGCCACTACCTGGACGAGCAACAAATTTTCCACAGTGACATAAAACCCTCAAACATTCTTATAAAAAATGTGAAAAAAAAAAATATGAACAAAATATATTTTTGCACACGGGATAAAAAATGGTACTTACAAAAAAGAGGCACAACTTTAAAAAAAAAAATTTTGGTGAAACTTATTGATTTTGAGTATGCACAGAAAACATGCCAAGGGAAAGTCAACGTAGGTGGCACAACATCGTTATTTAAACCACTTGAAGATTTTAAAATGGGAAGAATTAATGCTTCGCCGAAGATTGTGTGGACCTTGGGCATCACACTTTTCATTTTGTCCACCGGTGCACACCCCTTCAGTCGAATTAACAACGACATGCATATTTGGTATGTGTTGCAGGACAAAGGGTTTGACGTGTGCAGGCGATTTCGTAGGTACCCCTTCATGTCCAGTTCGCTGAAGGACCTGCTCGCGCGCATGCTGCAGGTGGACTTTTCTCGCAGGGCGACCCTCCCCGAGTTGTTCCTCCACCCCTTCGTCCTCTTCGGCGAGGCGGTGAAGCGGTGAAGAGAGCGAAGCGGGGTTACATCCTGCGGGATATTTCCCGTAACCCTGCACATCATCCCAAGCAACGCCGGTTTAGGAGAAATCGCTCATGGAGACTTTTTTTTTTTTTTTTTTTTTTTTTTTTACCAACACACTCCGTGCATATAGCATCTTCATCATCATGGCGTGCACTTAGCGTGGGGGAAAAAAAAAAAAAAAAAAAAAACACAATTGTGCGACATACAGAGCTACGCGCTTTAACTAACGGATCAAAGAAAGGATCATAAGCCACACGATGACTCTCTCTCCCCCCTACGACACACGTATAAAAAAAAAAAAAAACAAATGTGGGGACTTTCCCTTTTATATAGCATTTTCTTGCCCATGCATGAAATAAGGGTAAAAAGGTCGAGCTTTTTTTTCTCTCTCTCTCTTTAACTTATTTCACTGATCCGTTTGCTTTATTTACAAATTCGCTTCGGGGAAGGGGTTATTATGACCACTCGCTTGAACAAGCGGAATGTGCTAACAACTAGCACAGATGCATTAAAAGGAAGCATATATATAAAAAGTAAGAGAAGTAGCTCTCCTTCCATGGCTGGCTCGCACAGCATCAGTGCAAATATATATATATATCCTTACAGAGTGCCCGTGCGCACGATGTAGAGAGGTGGAATAAAGCCCTTTGGTGAAAAAGAGTAACTCGTTCTGTTCGGTGAGAAGTGCATAGGTCTTGTAGCGCGACGGGAAGCGACGTCAACGTGCAGAAACCCTGCATCCACAAGAGTAGAGACTTCGTAAAAGGAAAGGAGCAAAGTGAAGGGAACCTACACCCGCCTCTCCACTCTCTATATCACCTGGAGTAGCAGTCGAGAGGAACCGCGTGTGTATCAGCTGCTATATTTAATCAGCCCGCCATGGTGCGAATACCGCCGCTGGTAGTGTGTGGTCCCTCTGGTGTGGGGAAGGGGACGCTGATCAAGAAAGTGTTGAACGAATTCCCTAACCGCTTCCGCTTCTCCATTAGCTGCACGACTAGGAACAAAAGAGAAAAGGAAACGAATGGGGTCGACTACTACTTTGTCGATAAGGACGTCTTCAAGCAAAAGTTAAAGGAAGGACAATTCCTTGAATATGATAATTATGCGAATAATTTTTACGGGACCTTAAAAAGCGAATACGACATGGCTGTGGGGGAGAACAAAATCTGCCTGTTCGAAATGAACATCAATGGAGTTAAACAGTTAAAAGAATCCCAGTACATAGAGGACGGCATTTATATTTTTGTAAAACCACCCAGCATTGAAATCCTTTTGAGCAGACTAAAGAACAGGAATACCGAAAACCCTGAAGAGATCAACAAGCGCATGCAGGAGTTGACGCGTGAAATGGACGAGGCCGACCGCGTGGGCTTTAACTACTTCATCGTCAATGATGATCTGGCACGCACGTATGCGGAGCTCAGGGAATACTTGCTCGGCTCTTACCCGCAACTGAAGGGGCCTTAATCCCGCGTAGCGGATTAGCGGCGTGGCCGATTCGCCGCGGTGTAGCATGGCATCACGTGATGCTAGGAAGGCTTTTTCCCCTTTATACAGGTGAAATTTTCACCAATTGGCAGAGACAAGGTGTAAAATGGACCCACCGAGGGTTGCAGCGGGGAGTGGTGTTACACAGGGTGAATGAGTGCAGCTCCACGCGCATCGAGTTGCTTCCATCTCGTTGTAATCAGTGTGAAGCATTTGCTATAAGGAAGGGACAACACCAGCATGGAATCAAGTCACAGGTTTGGGAGAAGCGGGTTATATTTTGAAGTTTTCCTTTCTCCTCCCCCCCACGCTTTTATTTTTGTGGCCATATATCTGTCGTACCGAAGTTTTTCACCCTTTTTATAAATCATATCATTTTTTTTCTGATGACACTTAATGCTTTTTTTTTTTTTTTTTTTTTTTTTTTAAATTTGAAAGCTTTACATGTTTATGCAAGTTTGTATGCATATCTCATTTCCGGGGGCACGCGGTGGCGTTCTGTTTTGTTTTCCTCTAAGCCCCGTTCGCCTGGTGCAGAGTTGCAACTCGTTCAGGCATTTTTGCCGCGGCCGTTCTGTAATCGCCTTTTTTTTAATGCCCTTTTTTAAATACCCTTTTTTAAATACCCTTTTTTAAACCCATTTTTAAAAACCCTTTTTTACGAAGACCATTTGGTCAGCCCACTTTTTTTCCAACTCAACTTTGTCAGCGCCGCCTCCCTCCTGGCGAAGTCTTCTGATCTTTTGAAAAGCGGACTGGTCATTTGGAAAGGCGTTCTACTGCAGGGGAGAGAACATATTTGGAGGGGCAACAAAAGCTGTTGTGATGTGACTCTACGGCGGAGGCTGGCTCAGGGGGGAAAGCCAAACAGGAGAGAGAGCATACGTTATACACCTGTGGCTTCTTATAGTATAGAAGGGAAATTTTGTCCCCCTTTTTTTTTTTTTTTTTTTTCACTTGACTATACCACTTACTATAATGCTCCCAAAATGGAAACTAAGAAGGAGAGAAGCTCCATAAAAATCTCACTCAACCTGGGCGGGAACAAGAGGGATGACAAAAGTGTAAGCGAATACAACTCTGGGGGGGATGGGGATTTCCGGATCAAGTCCAAGTCGAAGGAAGTTTCACAGGCCTTGTAAGTACACCCCCAAGGGGAGAGAGGGAAAGGCAAACAAAGGGGAGAAGAAAAATAACCACAGCCATTACGCATGGGCGGAGAGTGTAAAGTTCTGCCCCTTAAATATTGCAACGTGGTATATAGACTTGTAGCAGCCCTCCACTGCTGCACGCGTTCCGGAAATGTGGCCCAATTTTTATTTTCCATTGTTGTGCGTGCGTGAGTGAGTGAGTGAGTGAGTGAGAGAGAGAGAGAGAGAGATGGGCCCTACACATTTTGTCCGATGGAAGGATAAGGCCATGTTGTGGCCACCGTTGGAGGACAAAATGGGGAAACGAGCCGTATACGTATAGCTGTGTAGAGTTTGGGGACCTGCTCATGTGACTTTTTCTCTTTCTCATTTTTTTACATTTTTCTTTTTTTTTTTTTTTCCCCCTTTAACCTTCTTGCCCCCGTTCGAAGAGGCCTGATCGAGGACATCCGGAGTGGCACGTTCAATTACAAAGACCTGCAGGAAATTTACTTCATGAACGACGTGGACTTGGAAAAAATGATTAGTGAGACGAACGCGGAGGAAGGGAACAACGAGAGGGGGGAGGCCCATGTCGCGGGGCACAGTTCGTATAGGGAGGACAATATGTATAGTGGTGGCGACGTCCATGATGATAATATCCCCCGTTCAAAAGAGTTCACCCAAGGGAAGCTCTTGCACAGTGGAGGAGTGGACCCACATAACCACCCCATGCAGATCAGCGAGAGGAGCCTGACAAATGAAAATGATGAAGAGAACGGAGGAGCGAGTGGAAGAAATTTATTTGTATTAAATAACCAAGTGGGGAAAGTGTGCATCATCAGATTTCCCCCTGATGTATCCAAAGAAATAAAAAAATATCTTCTGAAGAAAAAACTTATGCTGGAAATTGAACCAACCAATTTGTTAAACTCAAGACTTTTCTTTATACATTTTAGAAACATTAATAAAAAATTTTGGGGGATTCTTCTGGAACTGTCAACCCACATAGAAGTACACAAGACGCTGGATCGAAATAACCTATACAAGACGAATGACGTTTCACAGATGATTTATGTGTATGACCCAAGTGAGAAAAGAAGAAAGAAAAAAAAAAAATGCAAAAAAATGATAAAAAATTTTATAAAAAATAATTTCCAATTAAATTCTGGTATCAGCAATAAAGTACAAAATTTTCATTTTGAAAATTATGCAAAACTGTTCAAGTACCATGATATTTATTTTGCAGAAAAGTTTCTTCATGATTATTTAAACGCCAAGTATTACGACTACTACGACATGTATGTGAAGACTTACACAGAGATGCACACACACGTGCGCATCAGTCAAGAGAGCCACAAAAAGCAAAATGAAATTGTTGATGAAATGACGGACATTTCAGAAATAATAAATTCGTTGGACAATACGTATAGCCTAATGAGGGAGCTGGAAAAAGAGACCGGGGGCGACATTTCCCTTGAGACCCTGCTCAATTATGAAATCACCAATGAGAACTACGAGTCGGACGTGTCGGACTTGTTGATGGGCGGCAGCCACTACTTGAGGAAGAGGGCCTAGGGGGGGATGAGCAGAAGTAAATGTCGCGTTTAGCATCGCGTTTAGAAGCGCAATTGGAAAAGGCGGTAGCACCCGCAGTAGAGGTTGCCAGTGTTGCTCCGCCCGCTACTCCAATGCTAGGAACTTGCCCCACTCCCAGTATGCTTCCACTTGGAGTGGCTGCACACCAATCACACGTAGTGCCTTTATACATGTGTATAAAATTAATTTGATGTCTTTTCTTTTTTTTTTTTTTGTGTTGTTTTTACAATTTTTTTACGAACCAAAGCGGATTAATTTTTTCACCACTAGGCTGTTTTAAGCGAACCAGTGGGGAGTACCTGCACAATGCAAAACTGCGTTGAGAAGCTCTCCCAGTCTGCTAACCCATTTGTCCACGTTCACTTACATCTTGAACGGACGGATACAATCCACCCTCGATTAGGACCCCCGTGTAAAGGGGAAGATCAAAAAAAAAAAAAAAAAAAAAGGAGAACATGGTTAAATATTCCTATAATGAATTAACACGCGTGCACATTTTGTTATGCCAGCGGAGGGGAGGCACGCAATAACGCACACACAAATACACAGTGCGATTGGTGGGACGGTGAAAGTTACGTTTTCCACGTCGAAAATCCTGTAATGTGTTTCGCCCTGTTGTAACTTTCTGCACACACATATATATATAATGGTAAGTTCTCTATGGCAAGTGTGCATGTGGAAGCAGAAAAGGAGGACGGCGGCGGCCTACATTTGGAACCCGCCCACTGGGTAATAATATGAAAACTGGTTCAGCAAGGTCCGTATGGACCATATGCGTTCGACTGTTCACTAGTGTGTTGGCGAATCTAACCCCATTTGTTATGCTCTGCTGTTCTGTTTACCCTTTTTTTTTTTTTCTCCCGTGGAGATAAACCTTTGCCCAGGTGCAGAATAAGTGCTAGCCAAAATGGAAGATTTTTTTTTTTTTTTTTTTTTTTTTTTTTTTTT
>NW_012192610.1:0-3095 GCF_000956335.1 Plasmodium fragile | reverse complement strand
AAAAAAAAAAAAAACTAAACAAAACAGAATGACCACGTTATATAACTCATTAGTGACGTATTCCCAACTTTGTGAATCGTTCGCAGAGCTATGGAGTGGAATAAATGAACAAACCACAAGTGGTTTATAATTCTATTTACAAACTGGATTGCCCGAACGAAGATACCAACCCGCTGACCCCCCCCCCTTTTCCAAAGCGTCGTATCAACGAAGCAATGCCATGGGGAATTTCCTCGGGTTAAAGGAAAATGTAATGAGCAGCAGGCGTGGTGTTACCCTTACATGTGTGCAACGATATATGTGCTTATTTTTTCCACCTCCTTTGAAAACCCTTTGCATTCCAACATGCGCCGACGTGATGGACTCATTTAAGACCCTCCCCCCCTTTTTTTTTTTTTTTTTCCACTCACTTCCCGTGTGCAGAAATACAATAAAACCAACATAAGCATGTTTGAGAAGAGATACGGATATAACCTGAACGATCTGCACAGCTACGTCTACAAAATCAACCTGCCGCTGAAGCCACGCTATGTAGGCTATGTGTTAGAGAAGAAGGGGAAACGGTCAAGTGAAGAATCTCCCCATACCGTGGCCCCAAGTGAGGAACCCCCCGATGGAGAAGATACCCCGAAAGTAATCTCCCCCCCCGACTATGAGGCCGACAGCATGGGCGACGCCTCGGAAGGAACTCAACCTCCCCCAGTGGATATATATAACCGATACGACAGAGACAGCCTGCACAATTCAAATAATATTTACCAAAATAAATTAAAAATTAATCAGAAGAAGGGGCAGGAGAACGACCAGCAAAAGTACCAAGACATGTACGTGCACATGTCATATGACAAAAACTACACGTACGATGAACATAAAAATAATATTTACGCAGAGGACAGTATTTATAATTATGTCACGAAAAAAAATCCCCAATTAATGCCACAAAAAAATGGAGGCGTAAAGAAGACCTACGCAAACTTGTGTTTAAACTACTACAACAATCTGGACACCTGTATGATTAAGAAGTATCAGAAGAATGTTCAAAACAGGAAATATAAATTTACACGTTTGCACACTTGCAAGCCGCACTACGTAAGGGGATAAGCGTCCCGCGCGATCGACGCGATGAGCGTGATGAACGTGATTGACGTGATTGATGTGATGAACGTGATTGACGCGATTAACCGATTAATGTGTGTGTGTGTTTTTTTTTTTTTTTTTTGAAGATTCTCTTCTCCCGCTGCATAAAGTACCGAGACCGGAAGATCATGAACGAAATAAAAAAAGTGGAGCTCAACTATTACAACTCCCTGAACAGCGGCAGCAGGTGAGGGATTCGCCGATGCGCTACAGCAGCAGCGGGTATCGCCAAGAAGCAGCATCGCGAGGATGTTACTATAGACCTTTTCCACATTTGCGCGCTTCACCCCCCTACGTAACATTTCTCCCCCCCCACAGATCGCTTTACCTGAACGAGTTCACCACTAACTTGAGTTACCACGAGGTAGGTCCCCACAGGCGTGTACGGCCGTCGTGGCATGCGCCCGTGCGTATTGGGCCAATTCACTTGGCGTTCGTAATCACACATACGCGTGTGTAACTATCTCTGCAGACACCACTTCCTCCCCCTTTTCTGTAGTACCTCATTAGAAAAATGCACGACGGAGTGGAAAAGATAAAGTAAGCGCGCTGTACGAGAAGCAGGAGCAGCATCAGCAGCGTGGGTGGGTACATTTATACGCACGTACGTACACATGCGTACTTTTTTTTTTTTTTTTTTCCACGGTTAGGATCAAGAAAGAACTGAACGAACTACGGGAGAGATACAACCACATCGTAAAATATGCAGACGCAGGGGTTACGAACACAGCAAAGTTTGAAGCCCCCCAGGGGAAGACCTACATAAGTCAGAAGAAGCACATGCTGCTAAACATATAATGCGGAAGGACGGTCGAATGGACCGATGTGGGGCCATCCCACAGTGCATACTCGGCAGTGTGGGAAACGGCCACATTATCATCGCTGGGGTCTTCACATGAAGAGGGTCCCCTTTTACTTTTACCCTGCTCCTGTGAAAAGAAACTCATTCGATTTTGCAAAACTGTCCTTGCGCGTCGCGTCGCGTTGCGTCATTTTTCGTCGCGTTGCGTCATTTTTCGTCGCGTTGCGTCATTTTTCGTCGCGTTGATTTGATTTTTTTTTTTTTTTTTTTTTTTTTTTTTTTTTCTCTCCACTGTGGTCGGTGTGCTCTTTTGTCTCGATTGTTGCTGCGTTTATTTACCCCCATGTCATTTTTTTATTTTCCAATATGATGACCAGGTACAAGGTGTCGATTTCCTTTTCACCTCCATTCGGGGTACACTCCTCTCCAACCACTTGCTGCAACTCTACCCTGTATACTTATATGCCATGTCGGGGGTGTGTGAGTTGAGTAATGATTCAGTGGAGCTTCCATACCTCCGTTACACACACCTCAAGGAGGACTGCTCAACGATTGATATATATTCGGTTGGCCAAATTCTATTTACATGTCTTTCCCCATTGGTGTGAGGGATAAAATAGAACAGAGGACGACTCAGAAAATAAACAATGTTGTTTTGTGCGGGGGGTCAGTTTAGCTGAACATATCCCCCTTTTGCAGTTCTCTTTTTATGCACATTTGCGCTTCTATTTTGCTTTGCGTATGTTAGGAGGTGACTCGTTTGGGGTGGTTCATATGCGGAGGACTGGAGGATGGCAGCTCTTACAAGGTGAGCATGATAAAATCGCCCTCCCCAGAAAGAGAAGGAGGAGGGGGGGAAAAAAGAAAATGGCATCAACACATAAATATAGCATGTAATAAAAAATACATGGTGTTGAAAGGAACCGGAAGAAGGATAAGTAGAAAGTTGCCTTCGCGTGCAATTTAGTACCTAAGGAGCATTCAGATGTTGACTCGTATTGTTTCATCACTTATGTGCGAACGCTGGGTAAGCGCTTTTAACCGTTTTGTAACCCCACGACAGTGGGCAAGGATGTTATATTTATAAAACAAACATTTATGCGCAACGGACCCTATGCTTTTCGGTGCGGCAAAAAAAAAAAAAAAAAAAAAAAAA
>NW_012192609.1:298465-306380 GCF_000956335.1 Plasmodium fragile | reverse complement strand
TATCCTTGGACTCCGTGCTCGTCCTCTCTCTCTCTGCTCCTACGCCTGCTCCTCCTGCCCCTGTGGATGGTGCTGTCGGAGACGGATCTGATGGTGCCGCAGGTGGAGGTTGTGGTACGGGATCTGTTGCTGCTCCTGCTCCTTGTCCCGATCCTCCCTGATCATTTGCCTGATTTGGGTCAGGAGGTGGGGGTTGTGGTACGGGAGCTGATGCTGGTACCCTCGTGTCCGCAGCTGCTTGATCCGCTCGACCTGGTGATCCTTCCGGTGCTGCCAGTGGCGTGTCTGCCCTTCCTGCTCCTACAGGCCCTGGTGGTGGCGACTGAGTTCCCGGTGTACCCCCTGTACCTGAACCTGTTGGTAGTGGTGTCGTGGACGGTTGAGTTGTCGTGGAAGCGCCATCCGGTTTTGTCTTCCCTTTGTGTTTGGTCTTGTCATCCCCGGAACCACCTGTCTGCGGTGTCGCGCCCTTTGCTGCAATAAAAAAGGAAGAAGGGGAACAACAAAGAGTATATTATAAAAGCACAAGTGGTACAGAAAGAAGGGGCCGGGACGGTGTGGCCAGGTAGCGGCCGGGTAGGGTCCGGCTCGACGACGGGGCGGGACGGTTGTGTCACGTAACGGCAGGGTACGGTCGGGTCGACTCGGTGAACTGCGTCCAGGCGGACAGAGTCGTGGTGGATGGTAGCAGTACAACTTTCATTTGTCGCCGTTACGCTCCTGCACCGTCCCGCTGCATCCCTCATGTCGTCTCCGGTGCCTCGTCGCCGCTGCCGTCGTCGTGGCCACCGCTACGGTCGTGGCTGCTGTGCGGTTGCGCGCCCGTGCGTAGTTCACGTGCGTTGTTCTCGCCGCGTGCGTGTGCGTTGTTGTGATGGCATCCATATTCGTGCGGTTTACATGCGGGCCGCATGAGTATTCGGCCGTATTCGGTCATATTTGTCCGCATTCGTGCTTTCTCCCCATCGGTCCTTACCGGTCGGTTCCCCTGATGGTGCTGGTGTTGCCGTGGCTCCCGGTGCTACCGGCGATGCTGCAACTGCTGGTGTTGCGCGGACGGGTTTTTCAGCGGCGGCTGGTGTAACTGACGTTTTCCCTGGTCCTATATCGTCCAATATTTTCTTCCATGCCTCCCCTCCCGTTCCTGTATTTTTGAATTCTTCCATTATTTTCTGTTTCTGATCATCGCTTATTGCCTCCTTATTCTCAATCATGGTCCTTATACTTTGTACAGTACCATCCTCCAATGCTGTTATTACAGGACCATGTTTCACCTCCTTTTCTGCATTTTCCTTTGATCTTCTTGCTTCCGCACCCTCACAATCCGTATTGCCCTGCCCCGAACTCACGCCTCCATATGTTCTTTGCCTCCATTTGTTTATCCAATCTCCCATGGTTTTTGCAAAAAATTTGGAGCCTATTTGTAAGGTATCATAATCGAGCCTAGCACATTGTTGCTCTTTCCCTATATTACCCTCCTCCCCACCCCAGATGCGCACCTTATTAATTATCTTTCGTACAGTCTCTCTTGTTTTGCAGCTGCCGCTGTATAATTTCGCTATTGCAATAGTGCCCACCATGCACCTGAAATAGTCCCGCAGATCGCCGTCCTGCCCAGAATCTTTCTTCACTTCCATGTGGCCCGCGCGGAAAGTTGTTCTATTTGCAAAAAAAATTATTCTTATAATGTGGTTGCATATAAGCTTTACCATAGGCCGGTCTACCCTCTTTTCCTCCTCCTTAGCCATTATTTTACATAGTGCATCCACTGTATCATCCCCTGTTACCAATTCATGCTCTAGCTCTCTGAATATTTGTTTTATATCTTCCCATATCCCTGTCTGCAGCAGAGGAAAATTGTATGTGTACCTATCTATGTTGCTTTCATTTCTAATATATAATATTGTTCTATCCGCTATACCTTATCTCACAGTTCTAATATATTCCTCCTTCCATTTCTGTCTCCCCGTTTTTCGCCCTCCTAATTATTCATGTTAGGTCTTATATAGTTTACCCTCATACTAAATTACCTCATATGTTCCATCCTGGCTCCCCATTGCCCTCTTCTTTGCATAAGTTGCTAAGAGAGCCCCTAATTGGTGTGCCATTTTGCCCTTATTATTATAAATGTGTATTTGAATTCCTGCTGCACATAGAACACTGCCTTAAACTGGCTACATGCATCCAAAACTGTCATGTGCCTGTCTCAGTGCATTAACTGTGCATACTAATAAAACACATTCCTGAACTAAGCTCTCCAGAATAACTTTATTTTTCATTAGAGATAGGGAAAGAGGAAGGAAAAAAAAAAAAGGAATAGAACAGGAGGGAAAACAGAAAGAAAAACATAAAACAAAACATATGTAGAAAATTAAAGAAAAAGGACTTTAGAAAAAAAAAGGAATAAAAAATAGAAAAAAAAAAAAAAAAAAAGAACACTACACTACCTACGCACACACAACGCGTCATGAAAAGCACCCCCCGCCCCCCTGTCTACACCGGTCTCCACTAAACGCCGTCACACACTGCCTCTCTGTGTGCGTACACCTAAAAACCGCAATAACAACATCAATTTCTTCTTCCGTCTTGCACGCGGCTGCGTCGTCGGACAATGGGTTTACCGGGGCCGCGTTGGCTCGGAGAGACAATGTGCTCCTCCTTCTTACACTCGGACAATCCGTCGTCGAATCGTGGTTACTGCGGTAGGTACGCGGCCGCGTGTGCTCGCAATAGCCGTGCTGAGTGGGGCGCGTTGGTCGACGCGTTTGCTCGGAGAGACAATCTCTCCTCCGTTCTTACACTCGGACAATCCTTCGTCGAATCCGTGTTACTGCGGTAGGTACGCGGCCACGTTTGCTCGCAAGAGCCGTGGTTACTGGGGCGCGTGGGTCGGCGGGTGTCCGCGCGTTATGTCCATGCGGCGCGCTAGTGTGCATGAATACGTCGTACGCCCTGGCAACACGAGCCGTGCATGCGCAGCCTGCGCGCCCTCGTGGAGCAGAGACGGCGGCGATGAGTGTTTAGACGAACGTAACGTGAAGCGCCCACGACGGCAGCGATGGCAGTATCGGTGGTGTGCGCCGGCGTCACAGTGGTGTGACAGCGGTGCGACGGATAAAGCAGGCGACGTATGGAGCTAAGGCCATGAGGGATGCAGCGGGACGGCGGTTGCGGACGGCGACAACAAATACAAGTTGTACTGCTACCATCTAGTCCAAGTTCACCTAGACCCAGTCGACCGAGTTCACCTCACCGTGCGCTTGCTGCACCCTACCCTGCCGCCCCTTCTTTCTGTACCACTTGTGTCCTTTTTTTTTGTTATCATCTTTCTTCCTTTCTCCTTTTTGCAGTGCCAGCACCTAAACCTGCGCCGACGAAATCGGCAACCACAAAGCCGGCAGTGGGTACTGAGGACCAAACTAAAGGAAAGGACACAGAATCGGAGAACACACCCTCAGAATCGAAACCAGCAGAGTCACCAACACGATCAGATCCCTCGGCAGGGGACGGCCTCCCCGCTGCGGGACTACCGGCCGCAGCAGGATCAGGAGCAGGCAGGCAAGGACCGGGTCAGGGACCAGGACCGGGACAACAACCCCCCCCACCTCCACCACCACCACAGGACGGATCAGCGACAGGGGGAGATGGAACAGAGAACAAGACGCAAGCACCGGCATCTCCAGTATTACCAGCAAGACCACCATCACAACCCCCTGTATCACCACCGGACTCATCAGCTGCCGCAGCGGCAGGTGGGCAACAACCAGGTCAGGGACCTGGACCTGGACAACAACCCCCACCTCCACCACCACCACAGGGGACGGAAGGAGAATCAGCACTAGGAGGAAAAAAGGAGGACGTAGAAACAGTAGCCCAGGCACCACCGCAGGGTGACGCCAAAACTGATGACGCTAATACTCCAGCAGGTAAGACGACTGAACCACAGTGTGGAGTTACCACGCAGACTCAAGAATCTTCAGGTGTTGATAACCGCGGTAATGCTCATTCTGTGGCGGTGACCTTCCACATCACTCCAACTGCGCCCGAATGTTCAGGATCTGGCACTTCAGGTGATGCATCCTATAAAAGAATACAGAGCGAACACTGAGAACTGTAGTAACCTTAACATCTGATACTGCGTATCACCCTGCATATGTACACAGCATCAATACGGAAAAACAAAGAGACAACAACAAAAAAAAAACAAGAACAGCATCTCGCACGTCTCGCACAGAGGGAGACAGAAACCACACGTCGAATGAGAGTGAGCGCGCCGATAGACAGCCGCGACAGGTAGACGTCGACAGACGTCGACACACACACTGTGTGTGTTGTGTGTTTGTGGGAGACAGAGAGAGAGTCTGTTCCCGGGGTGGCACCAGCCAACCACGTTCGCACCGTGGCCAACCATCCAGCGGCGGACCATGAGGGCTGGACTGTGTGGTCAACCCTGTGGCCAACCAGCGCGCACGAACTTCATTTGTCTTCCATGGTCTTCTGGTTCCCTTGTCCTGCACGTGTAGGTAAGGATACTCAAAACGACAACTCCAGTAAGGATGGAACGCATGTAAAATCAGTAGATTCCGCGGCAGCATCAACAGGGACTACATCAAAGGTGTCAGAGCAACAACCCGAACCACCAGCAGAACAACTACCAGCAGCGGACCCAGATCTTCACACATCTTCCTCAACAGACGGTAAGCAGCACCCTCAGAAGCCCTTAGATGATAGTACACCTCCAGGACAAAATTCTGTCCTCGATGGCGGTAACGATGACCCCCCTCCTCTCAATCCACCCAAACCCAAACCGAATCCAAATCCGGACGACGAGGGGTCCCGAAGCGGCGCCTCGGATGACGGGAAAACTCACAGTGACCCCCGTGGTGGTAGGGAAAAGCAGCAATGGGGCGGAGCAATGTTTGATTCCGGCAGTACAGGAGGCTCATCAGGATTCCATGCACCCTGGGACACGACGAACACAGAGGCAACACAACAGCCCAGTGGCCCACCTGACAATCAATCCACCGAAGCATCAAGGGCAGACAAGAAGTTTGGCCTGAATCTAACAATCCTACCAGGACCAAATAGTCCAGCAGGAGGATTCGTACCACCCACCTTACCAGAAGATACTTCTCGTGCCCAGAACGACCACCCCGGTGGCACGGAGAAGGGCCCCTTCTTCCCCGACCTAACCGACACCGTCCTTACCGCCACTACTCCCATCCTGTTTTTTCTCACTTCGGTCATCTTCGCCCTTCTTGGTTATTCCCTATGGAAGGTAAGCACAGCCACAAGCACGCACAACGCACAAATATAACCGAGTGGAAAAAGCACGAACAGTTGTCGTTTCTCCGTGAATGTTCTCATAGGGACCGTAACCAACTTTACACTATTTGGAAGTTACTCGTCACAAAACAAAAAACACGCACTACGGACGTGCATCCCTATATGCCGGATACAGTGTACATTGGAGGCAACAAATGTGTGGCTTGTGCGATACATATATTAGATACGTGGGTACACAACAGCTTTATATGTATAATACTAGCATAATATGCATATATTCATGTAACTATGAAAGCTTATTGTTGACAGGAAAAAGGAAAAGGAAAACGAAAAAACAAACAACACACAATCCTGAATCTTCTTAATGCTTTAAATTTTCAAACTTCGAGCCCTGAACCCTTCACATTTGGCACACCTGACCATGTTTACATTGATTTTTTTTTTTTTTCTCGCTTTTATGAGTGCATATTGATTTATTTTTTTTTTTTTGGGGGGAAATTCACATTTTGTATACGTTACCATGTGTACATTGCTTGTTTGTGTTTTTCCTGATATTTTAGTGCACTTTGTTTATTTTTTGTGTTACCACTGCACATGTTGGACACCATACCATATACACACAGTTTACACGTTCATACTTTTATTTATTTATTTATTTTATTTGTTTTTTTTTCCTGTTTTTATTTCATTTTTTTTACATTTCATTTTTTGTTACATTTCATTTTTTTTTACATTTCATTTTTGTTACATTTCATTGTTGTTACGTTTTATTTTGTTTTACCATTTTTTTTTTTTTTTGCAACTTTGTTTTTTTTTTAAACAACTTTTTTTATTTCCATTTACAATTTCACACGTTACCATATCGACACCTTGACACGTTACCATATCGACACCTTGACACGTTACCATTTTGACACGTGTGACGCTTTCACATGTTGTATATGTTCACATTTGCACATTGTTAGGATGTTTCACTTTTTGTGTAGAATTATGTACAATTATGTAATAGTACATACATGTATGTAACATGATAAGTGGTGCATTGTTAACAAAATGTTAAACTTTGCAACGAATTTAAAAACAAAAAACAAAAACATAAACACAACAATATGTTGAATCATCCTTGCGTGGTAATTGTTCTTCGTGTGGCCTTTTTTTTTTTTATTTAATCACGTTTTTCATTCATTGTTGTTTTCGTTTTCGTTTTTCTTTTTTTTTTGTTGCACTCTCTGCTTCTTTTCTGTTTACGTTTTTTCATTCTTTTTATAAATACACGTGTTTCGTTTACACACCCATTTTGTCATTTGCACACCCCGTTCTCGTTTACATACCCCGTTGTCGTTTACATACCCCGTTCTCGTTTACACACCCCGTGTTTCGTTTACACACCCCGTGTTTCGTTTACACACAAACACACACAGACACAGACGATTTGTGTCCAAAATTCCCCGCACCAAAACTGTTGCGACACCGTTCCATCGTCCATCCAACTTGCATCGTGCACAGCACGGGTTGTTTACCGCACACGTGGACTACACCAAAATGAAGTACTTTATGCACATCGTTTGTATGTTCGCGATCCGCGTAACCCTTTTCCAACCTCATGGCACGACTAACGCCGAACAGGTGATTATGCCAAATGGTTATTTAAGACATGGAAACACACAAGACAACTACATGCAAGCGGGAACACCGGCAGCGCCATCACCGGAAGCGTCGGCAACAACGGTAGCAACGACGGCAGCACAACAGCACAGTGGCGTTATTGCAGGTACATCGAGTGCAGGTCATGCAACGGGTTCGCACGACGCTCCGAAGCAAACGAACGACGACGCAGCGAACATAAAGAACGGCGAACCTGACTTCTGGGGACAGTGGGACAATGATACTAAATCCTGGGATGTAGGTGACGGATCCCCAAGTGCATCAGCAGGAGCAAAATAGGAAGGAGCACAACCCGACAACCATGCGAAAGCGGGACCCAGTGGCTCGCAAACGGATAGTTCCCCTGGGACTAATACTGAATCGACAAAACTCACAGATCCAGGCGCCGCAGCGGATACTCCCTCTGTGCAGAAGGATGATGAAACCAATCAATCCGGTGTTACAGGAAACCAACCCACACAGAACGGGGCAGGGGGTACACCGGCTGCTCCTTCCCCTGCTGAAAACACTGAGAACGACACAGTTCAGACGACTCCATCGTCTCCTTCTTCTACGAATGAGAACGGTGAAACCGGTCCTTCCGCTCCCACAGGTGACAAAGGCGACGCCGGTAACACTAGTGGGGATGCCGTCGTTGATGGCGGCAACGATGACCCCCCTCCTCTGAATCCACCCAAACCAAAACCGAACACGAACCGCGATCAAGCGGGGAGCAGTGGCCGAGACCCCGGTACAGACGGCTCATCTGGACCTGGTTCCACTGGTCACCAGAACCCTGGTTCCTCCGGTATCGGCTCTACTAACCCGGGGGCACCTGCCACTCGTGTAACCATAAAGGATGAGTGGGACACAGAATTGGATAAAATCCCGTTATGGGGAATAGGATCCGTAACAACACCCTCCGCTACCACAAACGACGCGTCGAAATCATCCGTTAAAACACCCTCCGAACCGACGACGACGC